>NC_092414.1:8781787-9081787 GCF_040894005.1 Engystomops pustulosus | reverse complement strand
CTGATACAAGGCAGGATGGATCCATGACACCACCACCACCACCAGCCTGAGCCGCTGATACAAGGCAGGATGGATCCATGACACCACCACCACCAGCCTGACCCGGTGATACAAGGCAGGATGGATCCATGACACCACCACCACCAGCCTGAGCCGCTGATACAAGGCAGGATGGATCCATGACACCAGCACCACCAGCCTGAGCCGCTGATACAAGGCAGGATGGATCCATGACACCACCACCACCACCAGCCTGAGCCGCTGATACAAGGCAGGATGGATCCATGACACCACCACCACCAGCCTGAGCCGCTGATACAAGGCAGGATGGATCCATGACACCAGCACCAGCCTGACCCGGTGATACAAGGCAGGATGGATCCATGACACCACCACCACCAGCCTGAGCCGCTGATACAAGGCAGGATGGATCCATGACACCACCACCAGCCTGAGCCGCTGATACAAGGCAGGATGGATCCATGACACCACCACCACCAGCCTGAGCCGCTGATACAAGGCAGGATGGATCCATGACACCAGCACCACCAGCCTGACCCGCTGATACAAGGCAGGATGGATCCATGACACCAGCACCACCAGCCTGAGCCGCTGATACAAGGCAGGATGGATCCATGACACCACCACCACCAGCCTGAGCCGCTGATACAAGGCAGGATGGATCCATGACACCAGCACCACCAGCCTGAGCCGCTGATACAAGGCAGGATGGATCCATGACACCAGCACCACCAGCCTGACCCGCTGATACAAGGCAGGATGGATCCATGACACCACCACCACCAGCCTGAGCCGCTGATACAAGGCAGGATGGATCCATGACACCACCACCACCAGCCTGACCCGCTGATACAAGGCAGGATGGATCCATGACACCACCACCACCAGCCTGAGCCGCTGATACAAGGCAGGATGGATCCATGACACCAGCACCACCAGCCTGAGCCGCTGATACAAGGCAGGATGGATCCATGACACCACCAGCACCAGCCTGAGCCGCTGATACAAGGCAGGATGGATCCATGACACCACCAGCACCAGCCTGACCCGCTGATACAAGGCAGGATGGATCCATGACACCACCACCACCAGCCTGAGCCGCTGATACAAGGCAGGATGGATCCATGACACCAGCACCACCAGCCTGAGCCGCTGATACAAGGCAGGATGGATCCATGCTTTCATGTTGTTGTACCAAATTCTGACCCTACCATCCGAATGTCGCAGCAGAAATCGAGACTCATCAGACCAGGCAACGTTTTTCCAATCTTCTACTGTCCAATTTCCATGAGCTTGTGCAAATTGTAGCCTCAGTTTCCTGTTCTTAGCTGAAAGGAGTGGCACCCGGTGTGGTCTTCTGCTGCTGTAGCCCATCTGCCTCAAAGTTGGACGTACTGTGCGTTCAGAGATGCTCTTCTGCCTACCTTGGTTGTAAAGGGTGGCGATTTGAGTCACTGTTGCCTTTCAGCTCGAACCAGTCTGCCCATTCTCCTCTGACCTCTGGCATCAACAAGGCATTTCCGCCCACAGAACTGCCGCTCACTGGATGTTTTTTCTTTTTCAGACCATTCTCTGTAAACCCTAGAGATGGTTGTGCGTGAAAATCCCAGTAGATCAGCAGTTTCTGAAATACTCAGACCAGCCCTTCTGGCACCAACAACCATGCCACGTTCACAGGCCACAAATCACCTTTCTTCCCCATACTGATGCTCGGGAGAACTGCAGGAGATTGTCTTGACCATGTCTACATGCCTAAATGCACTGCCGCCATGTGATTGGCTGATTAGAAATTAAGTGTTAACGAGCAGTTGGACAGGTGTACCTAATAAAGTGGCCGGTGAGTGTATAGTACTGTATACATGTATAGGGTCAGTATATACTCACCCTATACACCTGATGTATATACTGTAATATATATACTATATACCCACCCACAGCCTGATATATACTGACAACCAGACACCTGATGTGTACAGTGTAATATATATATATACTCACCCTATACATCTGATGTATACACTGTACTATATATAAGTATATATACTGACCCTACTGGGGGGGGTCTGTATTAGTTATTGGCCGGTCTGGGGGGTCTGTATTAGTTATTGGCCGGTCTGGGGGGTCTGTATAAGTTATTGGCCGGTCTGGGGGGGTCTGTATTAGTTATTGGCCGGTCTGGGGGGGTCTGTATTAGTTATTGGCCGGTCTGGGGGGTCTGTATTAGTTATTGGCCGGTCTGGGGGTCTGTATTAGTTATTGGCCGGTCTGGGGGTCTGTATTAGTTATTGGCCGGTCTGGGGGGTCTGTATTAGTTATTGGCCGGTCTGGGGGGTCTGTATTAGTTATTGGCCGGTCTGGGGGTCTGTATTAGTTATTGGCCGGTCTGGGGGGTCTGTATTAGTTATTGGCCGGTCTGGGGGGGGGCCTGTATTAGTTATTGGCCGGTCTGGGGGGGTCTGTATTAGTTATTGGCCGGTCTGGGGGGGTCTGTATTAGTTATTGGCCGGTCTGGGGGGTCTGTATTAGTTATTGGCCGGTCTGGGGGGGGTCTGTATTAGTTATTGGCCGGTCTGGGGGGTCTGTATTAGTTATTGGCCGGTCTGGGGGTCTGTATTAGTTATTGGCCGGTCTGGGGGGTCTGTATTAGTTATTGGCCGGTCTGGGGGTCTGTATTAGTTATTGGCCGGTCTGGGGGTCTGTATTAGTTATTGGCCGGTCTGGGGGTCTGTATTCGTTATTGGCCGGTCTGGGGGGTCTGTATTCGTTATTGGTCGGTCTGGGGGGTCTGTATTCGTTATTGGCCGGTCTGGGGGGTCTGTAGTAGATATGGGCCGGTCTGGGGGTCTGTATTCGTTATTGGCCGGTCTGGGGGTCTGTATTAGTTATTGGCCGGTCTGGGGGGGGGGGGGGGTCTGTATTAGTTATTGGCCGGTCTGGGGGGTCTGTATTAGTTATTGGCCGGTCTGGGGGGGGTCTGTATTAGTTATTAGCCGGTCTGGGGGGGTCTGTATAAGTTATTGGCCGGTCTGGGGGTCTGTATTAGTTATTAGCCGGTCTGGGGGGTCTGTATTAGTTATTGGCCGGTCTGGGGGGGTCTGTATTAGTTATTAGCCGGTCTGGGGGGTCTGTATTAGTTATTAGCCGGTCTGGGGGGGTCTGTATTAGTTATTAGCCGGTCTGGGGGGGTCTGTATTAGTTATTAGCCGGTCTGGGGGGTCTGTATTAGTTATTGGCCGGTCTGGGGGGTCTGTAGTAGATATGGGCCGGTCTGGGGGGTCTGTAGTAGATATGGGCCGGTCCGGGGGTCTGTATTCATTATTGGCCGGTCTGGGGGGGTCTGTATTCGTTATTGGCCGGTCTGGGGGTCTGTATTAGTTTTTGGCTGGTCTGGGGGGGTCTGTATTCGTTATTGGCTGGTCTGGGGGGGTCTGTATTCGTTATTGGCCGGTCTGGGGGGGTCTGTATTCGTTATTGGCCGGTCTGGGGGTCTGTATTAGTTTTTGGCTGGTCTGGGGGGGTCTGTATTCTTTATTGGCCGGTCTGGGGGGGTCTGTATTAGTTATTAGCCGGTCTGGGGGGTCTGTATTAGTTATTAGCCGGTCTGGGGGGTCTGTATTAGTTATTAGCCGGTCTGGGGGGGTCTGTATTAGTTATTAGCCGGTCTGGGGGGTCTGTATTAGTTATTGGCCGGTCTGGAGGGTCTGTATTAGTTATTGGCCGGTCTGGGGGGGGTCTGTATTAGTTATTGGCCGGTCTGGGGGGGGTCTGTATTAGTTATTGGCCGGTCTGGGGGGTCTGTATTAGTTATTGGCCGGTCTGGGGGGTCTGTATTAGTTATTAGCCGGTCTGGGGGGTCTGTATTAGTTATTAGCCGGTCTGGGGGGTCTGTATTAGTTATTAGCCGGTCTGGGGGGTCTGTATTAGTTATTGGCCGTTCTGGGGGGTCTGTATTAGTTATTGGCCTGTCTGGGGGTCTGTATTAGTTATTAGCCGGTCTGGGGGGTCTGTATTAGTTATTAGCCGGTCTGGGGGGTCTGTATTAGTTATTAGCCGGTCTGGGGGGGTCTGTATTAGTTATTAGCCGGTCTGGGGGGTCTGTATTAGTTATTGGCCGGTCTGGGGGTCTGTATTCGTTATTGGCCGGTCTGGGGGTCTGTATTCATTATTGGCCGGTCTGGGGGGGTCTGTATTCATTATTGGCCGGTCTGGGGGTCTGTATTAGTTTTTGGCTGGTCTGGGGGGGTCTGTATTCGTTATTGGCCGGTCTGGGGGTCTGTATTAGTTTTTGGCTGGTCTGGGGGGGTCTGTATTCGTTATTGGCTGGTCTGGGGGGGTCTGTATTCGTTATTGGCCGGTCTGGGGGGTCTGTATTAGTTATTGGCCGGTCTGGGGGGTCTGTATTAGTTATTGGCCGGTCTGGGGGGTCTGTATTAGTTATTGGCCGGTCTGGGGGGGTCTGTATTAGTTATTAGCCGGTCTGGGGGGTCTGTATTAGTTATTGGCCGGTCTGGGGGGTCTGTATTAGTTATTGGCCGGTCTGGGGGGGTCTGTATTAGTTATTAGCCGGTCTGGGGGGTCTGTATTAGTTATTAGCCGGTCTGGGGGGGTCTGTATTAGTTATTAGCCGGTCTGGGGGGGTCTGTATTAGTTATTAGCCGGTCTGGGGGGTCTGTATTAGTTATTGGCCGGTCTGGGGGGTCTGTAGTAGATATGGGCCGGTCTGGGGGGTCTGTAGTAGATATGGGCCGGTCTGGGGGTCTGTATTCGTTATTGGCCGGTCCGGGGGTCTGTATTCATTATTGGCCGGTCTGGGGGGGTCTGTATTCGTTATTGGCCGGTCTGGGGGTCTGTATTAGTTTTTGGCTGGTCTGGGGGGGTCTGTATTCGTTATTGGCCGGTCTGGGGGGGTCTGTATTCGTTATTGGCCGGTCTGGGGGGGTCTGTATTCGTTATTGGCCGGTCTGGGGGTCTGTATTAGTTTTTGGCTGGTCTGGGGGGGTCTGTATTCTTTATTGGCCGGTCTGGGGGGGTCTGTATTAGTTATTAGCCGGTCTGGGGGGTCTGTATTAGTTATTAGCCGGTCTGGGGGGTCTGTATTAGTTATTAGCCGGTCTGGGGGGGTCTGTATTAGTTATTAGCCGGTCTGGGGGGTCTGTATTAGTTATTGGCCGGTCTGGGGGGTCTGTATTAGTTATTGGCCGGTCTGGAGGGTCTGTATTAGTTATTGGCCGGTCTGGGGGGGGTCTGTATTAGTTATTGGCCGGTCTGGGGGGGTCTGTATTAGTTATTGGCCGGTCTGGGGGGTCTGTATTAGTTATTGGCCGGTCTGGGGGGTCTGTATTAGTTATTAGCCGGTCTGGGGGGTCTGTATTAGTTATTAGCCGGTCTGGGGGGTCTGTATTAGTTATTAGCCGGTCTGGGGGGTCTGTATTAGTTATTGGCCGTTCTGGGGGGTCTGTATTAGTTATTGGCCTGTCTGGGGGTCTGTATTAGTTATTAGCCGGTCTGGGGGGTCTGTATTAGTTATTAGCCGGTCTGGGGGGTCTGTATTAGTTATTGGCCGGTCTGGGGGGTCTGTATTAGTTATTAGCCGGTCTGGGGGGGTCTGTATTAGTTATTAGCCGGTCTGGGGGGTCTGTATTAGTTATTGGCCGGTCTGGGGGTCTGTATTCGTTATTGGCCGGTCTGGGGGTCTGTATTCATTATTGGCCGGTCTGGGGGGGTCTGTATTCATTATTGGCCGGTCTGGGGGTCTGTATTAGTTTTTGGCTGGTCTGGGGGGGTCTGTATTCGTTATTGGCCGGTCTGGGGGTCTGTATTAGTTTTTGGCTGGTCTGGGGGGGTCTGTATTCGTTATTGGCTGGTCTGGGGGGGTCTGTATTCGTTATTGGCTGGTCTGGGGGGGTCTGTATTCGTTATTGGCCGGTCTGGGGGGGTCTGTATTCGTTATTGGCCGGTCTGGGGGGGTCTGTATTCGTTATTGGCCGGTCTGGGGGTCTGTATTAGTTTTTGGCTGGTCTGGGGGGGTCTGTATTCGTTATTGGCCGGTCTGGGGGTCTGTATTAGTTTTTGGCTGGTCTGGGGGGGTCTGTATTCGTTATTGGCCGGTCTGGGGGGTCTGTATTAGTTATTGGCCGGTCTGGGGGGTCTGTATTAGTTATTGGCCGGTCTGGGGGGTCTGTATTAGTTATTGGCCGGTCTGGGGGGGTCTGTATTAGTTATTGGCCGGTCTGGGGGGGGTCTGTATTAGTTATTGGCCGGTCTGGGGGTCTGTATTAGTTATTGGCCGGTCTGGGGGTCTGTATTAGTTATTGGCCGGTCTGGGGGTCTGTATTAGTTATTGGCCGGTCTGGGGGTCTGTATTAGTTATTGGCCGGTCTGGGGGGTCTGTATTAGTTATTGGCCGGTCTGGGGGGTCTGTATTAGTTATTGGCCGGTCTGGGGGTCTGTATTAGTTATTGGCCGGTCTGGGGGGTCTGTATTAGTTATTGGCCGGTCTGGGGGGTCTGTATTAGTTATTGGCCGGTCTGGGGGGGTCTGTATTAGTTATTGGCCGGTCTGGGGGGTCTGTATTAGTTATTGGCCGGCCTGGGGGGTCTGTATTAGTTATTGGCCGGTCTGGGGGGTCTGTATTCGTTATTGGCCGGTCTGGGGGTCTGTATTAGTTATTGGCCGGTCTGGGGGTCTGTATTAGTTATTGGCCGGTCTGGGGGTCTGTATTCGTTATTGGTCGGTCTGGGGGGTCTGTATTCATTATTGGCCGGTCTGGGGGGTCTGTAGTAGATAGGGGCCGGTCTGGGGGTCTGTATTCGTTATTGGCCGGTCTGGGGGGGGGGGGGGGTCTGTATTAGTTTTTGGCTGGTCTGGGGGGAGGTCTGTATTAGTTATTGGCCGGTCTGGGGGTCTGTATTAGTTATTGGCTGGTCTGGGGGTCTGTATTAGTTATTGGCCGGTCTGGGGGTCTGTATTAGTTATTGGCCGGTCTGGGGGTCTGTATTAGTTATTGGCCGGTCTGGGGGGGTCTGTATTAGTTATTGGCCGGTCTGGGGGTCTGTATTAGTTATTGGCCGGTCTGGGGGGTCTGTATTAGTTATTGGCCGGTCTGGGGGTCTGTATTAGTTATTGGCCGGTCTGGGGGTCTGTATTAATTATTGGCCGGTCTGGGGGTCTGTATTAGTTATTGGCCGGTCTGGGGGGTCTGTATTAGTTATTGGCCGGTCTGGGGGGTCTGTATTAGTTATTGGCCGGTCTGGGGGGTCTGTATTAGTTATTGGCCGGTCTGGGGGGGTCTGTATTAGTTATTGGCCGGTCTGGGGGTCTGTATTAGTTATTGGCTGGTCTGGGGGTCTGTATTAGTTATTGGCCGGTCTGGGGGTCTGTATTAGTTATTGGCTGGTCTGGGGGTCTGTATTAGTTATTGGCTGGTCTGGGGGTCTGTATTAGTTATTGGCCGGTCTGGGGGGGTCTGTATTAGTTATTGGCCGGTCTGGGGGGGTCTGTATTAGTTATTGGCCGGTCTGGGGGGTCTGTATTAGTTATTGGCCAGTCTGGGGGATCTGTATTAGTTATTGGCCGGTCTGGGGGTCTGTATTAGTTATTGGCCGGTCTGGGGGGGTCTGTATTAGTTATTGGCCGGTCTGGGGGGTCTGTATTAGTTATTGGCCAGTCTGGGGGATCTGTATTAGTTATTGGCCGGTCTGGGGTCTGTATTAGTTATTGGCCGGTCTGGGGGGGGTGTATTAGTTATTGGCCGGTCTGGGGGGGTCTGTATTAGTTATTGGCCAGTCTGGGGGATCTGTATTAGTTATTGGCCGGTCTTGGGGGGCCTGTATTAGTTATTGGCCGGTCTGGGGGGGTCTGTATTAGTTATTGGCTGGTCTGGGGGGGGGTCTGTATTAGTTATTGGCCGGTCTGGGGGGTCTGTATTAGTTATTGGCCAGTCTGGGGGATCTGTATTAGTTATTGGCCGGTCTGGGGGTGAGTGGCAATAATAGAAAACATTTAAACAAATGGAGTAAAAAAAATGTAAAAAATTGAAAACAACTTTATTCTTATTTTTGAGCAGTGGGTTTGATATAAATGAGGCTTTAGGATTTATTTCATCTCTTGTGGTTTTGTTTCCGTGTTTATTAAAAGTGAAATATGACGTTTTCCCGGATCCCCTTTATATTTACAATTTATAGAAAAAAAAATAATAAGAAAGTGAAAAGGGTAAAAATTAGTCCATAGGAAGCGAAATCAGGGATCACTCCCCGTCTCTTCACTGTCTGCCGCTCTTCCCGTTCTCATTGGCGTCAGATCTACACAAAAAAAAAAAAAAAAAACATCAGTAGATGCCGCCATCCAGACTGCAGCCAGTGTTATGTATTGTCCCTGCGTAATCAGACCTCACACTGCTGTGCTCTGTGCTCTCTGCAGCCAGTGTTATGTATTGTCCCTGGAGAGATGTGTAATCAGACCTCACACTGCTGTGCTCTGTGCTCTCTGCAGCCAGTGTTATGTATTGTCCCTGGAGAGATGTGTAATCAGACCTCACACTGCTGTGCTCTGTGCTCTCTGCAGCCAGTGTTATGTACTGTCCCTGGAGAGATGTGTAATCAGACCTCACACTGCTGTGCTCTGTGCTCTCTGCAGCCAGTGTTATGTATTGTCCCCAGAGATATGTGTAATCATACCTCACACTGCTGTGCTCTGTGCTCTCTGCAGCCAGTGTTATGTATTGTCCCCAGAGATATGTGTAATCAGACCTTTGTTTATGATGTGGTTAGTAGCAGCAGGACTGTGATATATGGATTGATATTCCAGAAGTGTCCTCTCACAGCTGTTCTCTGTCCTCTGTATAGCAAGATGCAGTACAATCCCTCCCTTCCACTTTGAGCGACTGTTATAATATTCATCCAGAAGCAGGACATAGAAAAAGGGCATTAAAGTAGCTAAGTGCACAGAAGTGTGAGGACGCACTGCTAGTAATGCACCACCCTGCTGTGCTCTGTGTTCTTTGCTATACTACCCTTCTTCTAAGCTGTAGCAAGCTTCTGCATAAATACTAAAACAATCACTCAAAGCAGAGGACGGATTGCAGAGCACAGAGCACAGCAGTGCGAGGACACGCTCCCTGTACAATCCTGGAATATAAATCCATATTTCACAGTCCTGCTGCTACTATCCACATACACAAAGTTCTGATAACACATCTCTACAGGGACAGTACATAGCACTGGCTGCAGAGAGCACAGAGCACAGCAGTGCGAGGACATGCCCTCAAATACAATCCTGGAATATAAATCCATATTTCATAGTCCTGCTGCTACTAACATGATACACAAAAGTATAACTAAACAAAGCTAAGAATAATTGTCTGTTTTTTGTAATATTTTTACCTTTATTATACAAAATTAAGTTTATATAACGAACCAACATTTTAGGCCCCGCCCATAACATGCATGCTCCGCCCCCTACTCACCCGTTCTCCTCCTTAAGATGCTGGTATAATTCCGCTTTGTTATTGGTGGAGTTCAGCCGCCCGATAAACTCTTGGTGCTTCCGGGAATTTGCGGTATTGATCCTGTTACTCCATAGGGACAGCAGAGACATTGGGCCTAAGGGGAAGGAAGTCCAGGAAGAGTTGTCATGATCTCTCATTAGAATTTGGACAACCCCTGCTTAGTGCCCACATTTGGACTCCGCCCACTCCCGCCTCCTGCCCATTTTACCTTATTGCCCCATTTTCTGAACTGACCTTTGGACTTCTCGGCTGGCGCCACGTCCTCCACCACTATGTGGGGCTTCTTATTGGGGGGCTCTGGAGAATCGGGGGAGTCCTTGATCACTTCGGCCTCCATCAACTCTTCTTTGTCTCTGTCTATTGAAGATTTCATCCTAAACCCAATGCATGATTCACGTTACGGGTGAAGACGGTAGCGCCAGCTGACGACTTTGACGCAAACACGCAAGTATGGGCGCGCACTTACCGCTCAGACTCTGACCACTTCTTATCATGGTCGTAGTCCTTCCCCGCTTTATCAGACTTCTCCTCTTTGTCCTCTCTTTTCCGGCCCCGTTTCTTACGTTCCTCCTCCTCCGGGGGCTTACTACGACAAGCCTGGAGGCACTCCATCACCCGCTGGTGCTTGTCAGAGCTGTTGATGTGCGCCCGCACCAGAGTCTCCAGCTCATTCCACATTATCCGGTACTGCTCATCCCTTGTGCCACCAAAAGAGAGACAAGAATCAGTCTTTGACTCCTCACTCAACCCTCTATTTAAAGTTGTCCAAAAATTATATTGTGCCATTGCAAAATGTAACCCATCCTGTAAAAAACAAGTCCCCCCACGTGTACTATGAATAGAAATAGTCATGGCTCTGAAAATAATAAAAATATATTCTTTCAGTACTTAACAGTCAAGGAATAGGGGAAAAAACAAGGCCCTTATTTTCTGCATCTACATATCTATATGGGGGCTTGTTTTTGGCAGGATGAGTTGCAATTTTCAATGTCTCCAGTGAAAAAAAGGGGTGGAAAAAAATTTCAATTTGGAAATTTTGTTTTATGTTTTCAGATTTGTGCCAAATAAATAAGGTGTGGCCTTCATTTAACGATATAGAAATGCAAAATTTAAGGAATTTATTGTGTTCTATGAGTTGTCAGATGCCCAGCAGAATTTTCTTAGGTGACCACACCCCCTCCTCTATGCCACACCCCTTTTTTTTGTAAAATGTGCACTCTAGGTAACATCTATCCATCCTCCCATGGACAAATCAGCCCCTTCCTCCTGCCCTGATACACTGTAACGGACCAGAGGCTGTAATAAGGACGGTACCTCTTGGGCCCTTTCCCCCTGGTCCCGGCAGTAGATATAGGTAGGGGGTCGTTCTTCCTCTCCATGTCCACCAGATTGTAGATGGTTTTCTGACAGTTCAGGACGTCGTCCTCGGTAAGAGACTCCTTCACGATGACGCTGGCGAGGGGCACCACCTGGGGGAGGGGCAGAGAGTGGGAGGGGCGTCACCATGGCTACACAATATTATTCATACATGACCCTGATGTTTGGCCTCCCCCTAAAACTCACGGCCTGCATATTAAAGATGGTGGTCTGGGAGATGATCATGGGCCAGTAGCGGGTATGTCTCTCCAGCTGGCACTTCGCCCTCTCCAGAGGAATCTCTTCTGTACCGTCCAGTTTATAGCGGGTCTCCAGGAACGGCATGAGGCGGTTTTCTCTCATAAACTCCCCAAAATCCTAAAAATAAAATTAAAAAATCTGTATTATTTAGAAAGAAAATGAAGTGCCTTCAAACCCAGCTCCCATAGGGCACAGTTATAACTCTGTATCCCCCAAGCTCCCTCTAGTGGTGACTTCCGGCAGCCAAGATTTAACACTCTGGTGGAATTTGTAGTTCCAGAAAAAAGTCTCTTTATTTATGAGAGTTTTTAATTTTTTTCAAGGTCACCTATAATATACTAAAACTCTTTAGACAAAATAAAGCTCCTTGGGGGCGGGACCTCAGGTTAATTTTTGTGAGGGCTTGATTTTTTTATATGTGACAGTTAATAACCATTGCTGTAGCTTGGTAGGTCTTAGTAGCACGTGTACAACAATGCATTCATAACAATTAATTCTCCGCTACTTTACTTACTGGTTTGTTTGTGTTTTTTTGGGATGATTTTACTTTTAACTGTCACTACTTTAATAAATTATAATTTCTTAGAAATAAATCATAACTATAACCGCACACATTTATATTTTTATAATGGTTTACACCAAAACAAATATTAGATATAACCATTTTTTGGTAATAACAGGGGAAAAGTGTACACAAAATACAATCACTAGTAAAGCTCCTCGGGGGCGGGGTTACAGAATTTCTTTTTTTAATATATGAAAGTTGAAGACTTCTGATGTTGTCAGAAATGAAACAAGATTATTGTATACTCCCCATACCGTGATCCTGTAATCAGTGACTCTCCCTCCGCAGCCCTCACTGATTGATGGCGGATCCTCCAGGATGGAGCGGGAGCTGCTCAGGACGTGCAGGAAGATTTCCCCTCCGTGACTGCTCAGCATGTGACTGATGACTTTGGAGCCAGATTTCCGTGGCTGTTCCAGAAGCACCGACCGTCCTGCAATGGAGTCATGTAACATATTCCATTAATCTGGTACCTCGGGGGTTGTCCTATAATCTGGCACACAACAAAAGTAGATCTCACCGTTTAACAGGAAGTTGGTGAGGCAGGATGACGGCCGACTGTTCACGTCTACGGGGGAGATCCGGAAGGCTCCAGTACAATAATGCAGCTCTATAGTGTGGGGGACGGAGACAAAATATCAATTGGAGCATAAAGCACAGCATCTGCCTCATTTTTAATTCTTTTTTAACCCCGCCCCTGCTGAACTATACAAACCTAAAAATTAGGCATTATTGCTTTTGGCCTGCTGATTGGCCAAGGAGAAGAAGGACACAGTATTGTCTCTGCAATAACTGCCTAACAGATTTTTATCAGGAGTTTTCATTGTTCAGTTTTTAGCCCCGCCCAAGATTTACTTCAAAGCCGATTATTGGCCGATAGACATTCCGATCTACTTTCTCAAACACCTCTTCCTAGTCCTCCCCTCTCTTTAGACTCAAATCTCATAACGAATTTGTCAAGATTTCCATAAAGATTTTCTTTTCATCGGTTAATTTCAGCCCCGCCCCTGCTTAACTTCATATGATGAATTGGCTTTGTGGAGGCTTTCCTTAGAAGCCCAGAACATTCAAGTCCAAGTTAATCTATCGCTATCCACCCTACTCACCCACACTGTTTGTCCTCGGTGTACACCATTTTAAAGTTACGGTCTCTTTAAGAGTGGGTTCTCGGCTGTTCCCAACATGTCCGTCCCCTGAGGATCAAAATAAAAACAAAAATTCAAAAGAAGACTCCCAAGGTCACAGCAAATGTTTCTTGACATATAAGATGTATTATAAGCAGCACAGAGTGTTTCAGGAAGGAAAAGTGCAAAAGTGATGACACCAGAGTGATCAGGACTGTGTAATAACATGACATATCCCACAGAACATACCACTTTTTATAAAGTCTAAATGCGCCTCCTTGTGGTGAAGAAGCTCCACATCGTAGTTGGCTGAAGTGTTGGCGTGCTGTTCTTCCTTCATGGAAACAGAAAAGAGAAGAGGAATGAAACCAAGACCTGATAATCAGGAGGTGAACTGAGGAGAACGAGACCAACAGCGCCGACCCTGGTCATACGGTGGTAAAGACACAACCACCGCTACCAGTCACTGCTCCTAGTATCACTGGAAATACTGGCTAAAATACAGAATAGTGAGTGCAGCTCTGGAGTATAATACAGGATGTAACTCAGGATCAGTACAGGATAAGTAATGTCATGTATGTACACAGTGACTGCACCAGCAGCAGAATAGTGAGTGCAGCTCTGGGGTATAATACAGGATGTAACTCAGGATCAGTACAGGATAAGTAATGTCATGTATGTACACAGTGACTGCACCAGCAGCAGAATAGTGAGTGCAGCTCTGGGGTATAATACAGGATGTAACTCAGGATCAGTACAGGATAAGTAATGTCATGTATGTACACAGTGACTGCACCAGCAGCAGAATAGTGAGTGCAGCTCTGGGGTATAATACAGGATGTAACTCTGGATCAGTACAGGATAAGTAATGTCATGTATGTGTACAGTGACTGCACCAGCAGCAGAATAGTGAGTGCAGCTCTGGAGTATAATACAGGATGTAACTCAGGATCAGTACAGGATAAGTAATGTCATGTATGTACACAGTGACTGCACCAGCAGCAGAATAGTGAGTGCAGCTCTGGAGTATAATACAGGATGTAACTCAGGATCAGTACAGGATAAGTAATGTCATGTATGTACACAGTGACTGCACCAGCAGCAGAATAGTGAGTGCAGCTCTGGAGTATAATACAGGATGTAACTCAGGATCAGTACAGGATAAGGAATGTCATGTATGTACACAGTGACTGCACCAGCAGCAGAATAGTGAGTGCAGCTCTGGAGTATAATACAGGATGTAACTCAGGATCAGTACAGGATAAGGAATGTCATGTATGTACACAGTGACTGCACCAGCAGCAGAATAGTGAGTGCAGCTCTGGAGTATAATGCAGGATGTAACTCAGGATCAGTACAGGATAGGTAATGTCATGTATGTACACAGTGACTGCACCAGCAGCAGAATAGTGAGTGCAGCTCTGGGGTACAGTGTATATGATGCTGGAGTATTATAGCCAGTATTTCCTCGCTGTATACGGATATATAATCTGCAGGATTTATCGCTAGTATAAAATAATGGTGGAGTCTCTTGGATGTTGCAGATAATTTATGACTCTCGGATATTTTATCCTAGGGGTAAATGCTCCTGGAGTCCACGTTGCACAGAGGGCATTATGGGTAAATTGTCCGGTTAGTGTCCTAGGCCGGGGAGCTCTGGGCACAGGTTAGAGGTCACCAGAGGTTACACAAGGCGGGAGGATATAAAAAAATACGGCAAAAACCACACAGAGAAGACGGCACAGAACACAAGAGGGCGCAGCGGGGGTGGGGTGGGGGCGGGTCTGGTGTAATTTGCCCGGATTGGAGAGCGGCGGATACTAACCTGATCACAGACACTGATTGTGGGCTAGTAAAAAACAGAAAAATATGATATGGAGAGGAAAAAAAATCATAAGGAAAAGAAATCATAATAAAAAACTAAAAAAAACATGAGAGAAGAGACTGAGCAGCGGGAGGGGGCGGGGCGCGGGGACTTACCTTCATGGGGATGTTGGTGATGGTGGTGGACGCCAGGTCAAAGTGCAGCTGCACCAGGTGGTTGAGCTTAGTGGCCAGATGTCTGCCGGCCCGGACGCTGTGCACCTCACTGGTCAGCACCGAGGACAGCTGCGGAGTAATGGGGGAGGTCAGTGCACGCCCTAGACTCCACCCCTAAAGGGGGCCGGCTCTAATTTCTATCCTCACACTGCTGTGCTCTTAGATCTTTGTCCTCAACAGCTTTGTTACTGCTCTGTTGTAGTATTAAACAAAGGGCTTGCTTCAGCGTTTACCCACAGCAAAGTAGAGAATACATTTAATAGAGGGGGTACAGAGCACAGCAGTGTGAGGACACATTCCCAGTACAATCCTGGAATCTCAGTCTATATATTACAGTCCTGCTGCTACCAACAACATACACAATGGTCTGATTTCATGTATCTCCAGGGACAATACCTAACACTGACTGCAGAGAGCACAGAGCACAGCAGTGTGAGGTCTGATTACACATCTGTCCAAGGACAATACATAACACTGGCTGCAGAGAGCACAGAGCACAGCAGTGTGAGGTCTGATTACACATCTCTCCAGGGACAATACATAACACTGACTGCAGAGAGCACAGAGCACAGCAGTGTGAGGTATGGTTACACATCTCTTCAGGGACAATACATAACACTGGCTGCAGAGAGCACAGAGCACAGCAGTGTGAGGTCTGATTACACATCTCTCCAGGGACAGTATATAACACTGGCTGCAGAGAGCACAGAGCACAGCAGTGTGAGGTCTGATTACACATCTCTCCAGGGACAATACATAACACTGGCTGCAGAGAGCACAGAGCACAGAAGTGTGAGGTCTGATTACACATCTCTCCAGGGACAATACATAACACAGGCTGCAGAGAGCACAGAGCACAGCAGTGTGAGGTCTGATTACACATCTCTCCGGGGACAATACATAACACAGGCTGCAGAGAGCACAGAGCACAGCAGTGTGAGGTCTGATTACACATCTCTCCAAGGACAATACATAACACTGGCTGCAGAGAGCACAGAGCACAGCAGTGTGAGGTCTGATTACACATCTCTCCAGGGACAGTACATAACACTGGCTGCAGAGAGCACAGAGCACAGCAGTGTGAGGTCTGATTACACATCTCTCCAGGGACAATACATAACACTGGCTGCAGAGAGCACAGAGCACAGCAGTGTGAGGTCTGATTACACATCTCTCCAGGGACAATACATAGCACTGGCTGCTGAGAGCACAGAGCACAGCAGTGTGAGGTCTGATTACACATCTCTCCAGGGACAATACATAGCACTGGCTGCAGAGAGCACAGAGCACAGCAGTGTGAGGTCTGATTACACATCTCTCCAGGGACAATACATAACACTGGCTGCAGGGAGCACAGAGCACAGCAGTGTGAGGACACGCCCCCGGTACACAATCATAGCTGCTGACAGTTTCCCTTTACTATGAATTGCATTAGAGAAATCTTGCATCTATTACCCGTGTTGGCCGTTACCCAGCTTTCCCGGAATGACTCGGTTCTGGGACTATGTATGTGAGATATTTATGGTCCCGGTTCTTACCTCCTTCTTAGGTCGGTCAGATACGAGGCTGTCGTCACCGACCGGATAGGTGTGGATCAGCACCAGTTCACATTTCTGGATCTGCATAAGACTTAAAGAGACACAAATCATTAGTCTAAATCCGGTCCGGTCTGGTGGGGGGACTACAAGGTCCAGCAGGGAGGGAGGGGGCACTTACTGGTCCGATCCGGCCGCCAGCTTGTTGTGGTCGTGAATGGTCTCGCTGACACAATCCTCCAACATCTGGACGTGACTGTCACTGGGAAGACACACAGGTTATAGTGTAACATGACTGCCCCCTGGTGGTGGGGTGTGTGACGGGGCTGTACCTCTTAGCGTTGGTCAGGCAGATGATCCTCCCCCGGTTGGCCACGCGCTCGGCGTTCTCCATCAGCGTGGTCCGTGACTCGTGCTGATAATCTGTGATCTTACACAGGGACTCCACAGCCGCCACCAGCCCGTGCAGGATGCTGCAACACTCGGGGTCCGCACGGGGGTTGGGGGGACCAATCGTGGCCAAGGCCGCCATTAACTGCGGGAACAGAAGCGAGTCAGCAAAACAGGGGCCCGCCTTCACAGCCAATAGGAGAGGCTGATAACAGAGAGCAGCAGCAAGAGAGGTTACAAAGGGGTCGGTCCCGCCCCAGAGGTTACAAAGGGGTCGGTCCCGCCCCAGAGGTTACAAAGGGGTCGGTCCCGCCCCAGAGGTTACAAAGGGGTCGGTCCCGCCCCAGAGGTTACAAAGGGGTCGGTCCCGCCCCAGAGGTTACAAAGGGGTCGGTCCCGCCCCAGAGGTTACAAAGGGGTCGGTCCCGCCCCAGAGGTTACAAAGGGGTCGGTCCCGCCCCAGAAGTTACAAAGGGGTTGGTCCCGCCCCAGAGGTTACAAAGGGGTGGTCCTGCCCTAGTGGTTCTCCTCTATCTGCAGCAGTGGGACAACGACAGATTACAAGAACAGGGGGTCCATTGTACCCTAAACCAATGAAGCCCCCGCTAGCGCCATCTATTCATCCCTTTGGCTGCTGCATAGACAGTGAACGGAGAAGCAGCGCGTACGCGGGACCCCACAATGGACCCCTGTACTTGTCATATCGGACCCCTCTAACAAGTCACTAGACTGCAGTTACATTCATGAATTTATCATATGGATGATGACATATGACATATGCTTAAGATCTGTGGGGTCTGACATCAGGACCCCCACACCCGGTATAGGGACCTATATAGCAGTGTGCAAGGTGCAGAGGTCAGACCCAGACTCTACACTGTGCCCAGAATAGATCTGGACGGGATCCGATCAGGGGTGGTCCCGCCCGAGAGGTGACAAAGGGGTGGTCCCGCCCAAGAGGTGACAAAGGGGTGGTCCCGCCCAAGAGGTGACAAAGGGGTGGTCCCGCCCAAGAGGTGACAAAGGGGTGGTCCCGCCCAAGAGGTGACAAAGGGGTGGTCCCGCCCAAGAGGTGACAAAGGGGTGGTCCCGCCCAAGAGGTGACAAAGGGGTGGTCCCGCCCAAGAGGTGACAAAGGGGTGGTCCCGCCCAAGAGGTGACAAAGGGGTGGTCCCGCCCAAGAGGTGACAAAGGGGTGGTCCCGCCCAAGAGGTGACAAAGGGGTGGTCCCGCCCAAGAGGTGACAAAGGGGTGGTCCCGCCCAAGAGGTGACAAAGGGGTGGTCCCGCCCAAGAGGTGACAAAGGGGTGGTCCCGCCCAAGAGGTGACAAAGGGGTGGTCCCGCCCAAGAGGTGACAAAGGGGTGGTCCCGCCCAAGAGGTGACAAAGGGGTGGTCCCGCCCAAGAGGTGACAAAGGGGTGGTCCCGCCCAAGAGGTGACAAAGGGGTGGTCCCGCCCAAGAGGTGACAAAGGGGTGGTCCCGCCCAAGAGGTGACAAAGGGGTGGTCCCGCCCAAGAGGTGACAAAGGGGTGGTCCCGCCCAAGAGGTGACAAAGGGGTGGTCCCGCCCAAGAGGTGACAAAGGGGTGGTCCCGCCCAAGAGGTGACAAAGGGGTGGTCCCGCCCAAGAGGTGACAAAGGGGTGGTCCCGCCCAAGAGGTGACAAAGGGGTGGTCCCGCCCAAGAGGTGACAAAGGGGTGGTCCCGCCCAAGAGGTGACAAAGGGGTGGTCCCGCCCAAGAGGTGACAAAGGGGTGGTCCCGCCCAAGAGGTGACAAAGGGGTGGTCCCGCCCAAGAGGTGACAAAGGGGTGGTCCCGCCCAAGAGGTGACAAAGGGGTGGTCCCGCCCAAGAGGTGACAAAGGGGTGGTCCCGCCCAAGAGGTGACAAAGGGGTGGTCCCGCCCAAGAGGTGACAAAGGGGTGGTCCCGCCCAAGAGGTGACAAAGGGGTGGTCCCGCCCAAGAGGTGACAAAGGGGTGGTCCCGCCCAAGAGGTGACAAAGGGGTGGTCCCGCCCAAGAGGTGACAAAGGGGTGGTCCCGCCCAAGAGGTGACAAAGGGGTGGTCCCGCCCAAGAGGTGACAAAGGGGTGGTCCCGCCCAAGAGGTGACAAAGGGGTGGTCCCGCCCAAGAGGTGACAAAGGGGTGGTCCCGCCCAAGAGGTGACAAAGGGGTGGTCCCGCCCAAGAGGTGACAAAGGGGTGGTCCCGCCCAAGAGGTGACAAAGGGGTGGTCCCGCCCAAGAGGTGACAAAGGGGTGGTCCCGCCCAAGAGGTGACAAAGGGGTGGTCCCGCCCAAGAGGTGACAAAGGGGTGGTCCCGCCCAAGAGGTGACAAAGGGGTGGTCCCGCCCAAGAGGTGACAAAGGGGTGGTCCCGCCCAAGAGGTGACAAAGGGGTGGTCCCGCCCAAGAGGTGACAAAGGGGTGGTCCCGCCCAAGAGGTGACAAAGGGGTGGTCCCGCCCAAGAGGTGACAAAGGGGTGGTCCCGCCCAAGAGGTGACAAAGGGGTGGTCCCGCCCAAGAGGTGACAAAGGGGTGGTCCCGCCCAAGAGGTGACAAAGGGGTGGTCCCGCCCAAGAGGTGACAAAGGGGTGGTCCCGCCCAAGAGGTGACAAAGGGGTGGTCCCGCCCAAGAGGTGACAAAGGGGTGGTCCCGCCCAAGAGGTGACAAAGGGGTGGTCCCGCCCAAGAGGTGACAAAGGGGTGGTCCCGCCCAAGAGGTGACAAAGGGGTGGTCCCGCCCAAGAGGTGACAAAGGGGTGGTCCCGCCCAAGAGGTGACAAAGGGGTGGTCCCGCCCAAGAGGTGACAAAGGGGTGGTCCCGCCCAAGAGGTGACAAAGGGGTGGTCCCGCCCAAGAGGTGACAAAGGGGTGGTCCCGCCCAAGAGGTGACAAAGGGGTGGTCCCGCCCAAGAGGTGACAAAGGGGTGGTCCCGCCCAAGAGGTGACAAAGGGGTGGTCCCGCCCAAGAGGTGACAAAGGGGTGGTCCCGCCCAAGAGGTGACAAAGGGGTGGTCCCGCCCAAGAGGTGACAAAGGGGTGGTCCCGCCCAAGAGGTGACAAAGGGGTGGTCCCGCCCAAGAGGTGACAAAGGGGTGGTCCCGCCCAAGAGGTGACAAAGGGGTGGTCCCGCCCAAGAGGTGACAAAGGGGTGGTCCCGCCCAAGAGGTGACAAAGGGGTGGTCCCGCCCAAGAGGTGACAAAGGGGTGGTCCCGCCCAAGAGGTGACAAAGGGGTGGTCCCGCCCAAGAGGTGACAAAGGGGTGGTCCCGCCCAAGAGGTGACAAAGGGGTGGTCCCGCCCAAGAGGTGACAAAGGGGTGGTCCCGCCCAAGAGGTGACAAAGGGGTGGTCCCGCCCAAGAGGTGACAAAGGGGTGGTCCCGCCCAAGAGGTGACAAAGGGGTGGTCCCGCCCAAGAGGTGACAAAGGGGTGGTCCCGCCCAAGAGGTGACAAAGGGGTGGTCCCGCCCAAGAGGTGACAAAGGGGTGGTCCCGCCCAAGAGGTGACAAAGGGGTGGTCCCGCCCAAGAGGTGACAAAGGGGTGGTCCCGCCCAAGAGGTGACAAAGGGGTGGTCCCGCCCAAGAGGTGACAAAGGGGTGGTCCCGCCCAAGAGGTGACAAAGGGGTGGTCCCGCCCAAGAGGTGACAAAGGGGTGGTCCCGCCCAAGAGGTGACAAAGGGGTGGTCCCGCCCAAGAGGTGACAAAGGGGTGGTCCCGCCCAAGAGGTGACAAAGGGGTGGTCCCGCCCAAGAGGTGACAAAGGGGTGGTCCCGCCCAAGAGGTGACAAAGGGGTGGTCCCGCCCAAGAGGTGACAAAGGGGTGGTCCCGCCCAAGAGGTGACAAAGGGGTGGTCCCGCCCAAGAGGTGACAAAGGGGTGGTCCCGCCCAAGAGGTGACAAAGGGGTGGTCCCGCCCAAGAGGTGACAAAGGGGTGGTCCCGCCCAAGAGGTGACAAAGGGGTGGTCCCGCCCAAGAGGTGACAAAGGGGTGGTCCCGCCCAAGAGGTGACAAAGGGGTGGTCCCGCCCAAGAGGTGACAAAGGGGTGGTCCCGCCCAAGAGGTGACAAAGGGGTGGTCCCGCCCAAGAGGTGACAAAGGGGTGGTCCCGCCCAAGAGGTGACAAAGGGGTGGTCCCGCCCAAGAGGTGACAAAGGGGTGGTCCCGCCCAAGAGGTGACAAAGGGGTGGTCCCGCCCAAGAGGTGACAAAGGGGTGGTCCCGCCCAAGAGGTGACAAAGGGGTGGTCCCGCCCAAGAGGTGACAAAGGGGTGGTCCCGCCCAAGAGGTGACAAAGGGGTGGTCCCGCCCAAGAGGTGACAAAGGGGTGGTCCCGCCCAAGAGGTGACAAAGGGGTGGTCCCGCCCGAGAGGTGACAAAGGGGTGGTCCCGCCCGAGAGGTGACAAAGGGGTGGTCCCGCCCGAGAGGTGACAAAGGGGTGGTCCCGCCCGAGAGGTGACAAAGGGGTGGTCCCGCCCGAGAGGTGACAAAGGGGTGGTCCCGCCCGAGAGGTGACAAAGGGGTGGTCCCGCCCGAGAGGTGACAAAGGGGTGGTCCCGCCCGAGAGGTTACAAAGGGGTGGTCCCGCCCGAGAGGTTACAAAGGGGTGGTCCCGCCCGAGAGGTTACAAAGGGGTGGTCCCGCCCGAGGGGTTACAAAGGGGTGGTCCCGCCCGAGGGGTTACAAAGGAGTGGTCCCGCCCGAGGGGTTACAAAGGGGTGGTCCCGCCCGAGGGGTTACAAAGGGGTGGTCCCGCCCGAGGGGTTACAAAGGGGTGGTCCCGCCCGAGGGGTTACAAAGGGGTGGTCCCGCCCGAGGGGTTACAAAGGGGTGGTCCCGCCCGAGGGGTTACAAAGGGGTGGTCCCGCCCGAGGGGTTACAAAGGGGTGGTCCCGCCCGAGGGGTTACAAAGGGGTGGTCCCGCCCGAGGGGTTACAAAGGGGTGGTCCCGCCCGAGGGGTTACAAAGGGGTGGTCCCGCCCGAGGGGTTACAAAGGGGTGGTCCCGCCCGAGGGGTTACAAAGGGGTGGTCCCGCCCGAGGGGTTACAAAGGGGTGGTCCCGCCCGAGGGGTTACAAAGGGGTGGTCCCGCCCGAGGGGTTACAAAGGGGTGGTCCCGCCCGAGGGGTTACAAAGGGGTGGTCCCGCCCGAGGGGTTACAAAGGGGTGGTCCCGCCCGAGGGGTTACAAAGGGGTGGTCCCGCCCGAGGGGTTACAAAGGGGTGGTCCCGCCCGAGGGGTTACAAAGGGGTGGTCCCGCCCGAGGGGTTACAAAGGGGTGGTCCCGCCCGAGGGGTTACAAAGGGGTGGTCCCGCCCGAGGGGTTACAAAGGGGTGGTCCCGCCCGAGGGGTTACAAAGGGGTGGTCCCGCCCGAGGGGTTACAATCCGATCAGGACGGGATCCGATCAGGACCGGGGGAAGGTCCTACATCAGGACCCTGCCAGGTATAGGAACCTATATAGCGGTGTATTCTATTAACTGTTTAGGTTCAGGCTTATCAGTGGGAGGGGGGGACTGATCGGGAGAGGTCGGTGGTCCCTCTTGGACTACATACTGTGCTAAGGATAGATCATCAGGACCCCGCACCCGGCCTAGATGCCACCGCTATAAAATCCCCCGACACCTTATCCCAGCCAGATACAACAATGAGACGCGTCACCTCCTGCAGGTTCTGATCCTCATGGCTCCACGAGTTTAATATCCGCGAACAGGAATCGCTGACGATAAAATTCACCTAAAACCCATAAAAAGGACAGAAAGATTCAGGTACATTTACATAAGAACAAAAAAATTAGTTTTTTTCTGAAATTCATAAGGGAGTTTTCTATCGGGTGGAGCGTTTATGTGTTTGTATACTGAAAATCTTTAATAAAAACTATTTGATTAAAAAAAAAAAAAACCTAACTATTTGTCTGGGTCAATACCCAAACATCGATACCAAATATCTAGGAGGTTTTTGTTTTCTTTAATTTTTTCCTTTGCATTATGAAATACTTTTAGGTGGACAAAAATGTAAAAAATTTGTAAAAGTTAAAAAAAAAAAAAAAAAAAAAAACAAGGAAAAACAACGTCCAAAACGCATTTTTTTTAAGCCATTACCGCCCAAGACACCCAAATTACCCCATTAGACAAACTACCGTATATACTCGAGTATAAGCCGACCCGAGTATAAGCCGAGGCCCCTAATTTTACCACAAAATACTGGGAAAACCTATTGACTCGAGTATAAGCCGAGGGTGGGAAATGCATTGGTCCCAGCCTCCCCAGTATATAGCCAGCCAGCCCCTGCCCCAGTGTATATAGCCAGCCAGCCCCTGCCCCAGTGTATATAGCCAGCCAGCCCCTGCCCCAGTGTATATAGCCAGCCAGCCCCTGCCCCAGTGTATATAGCCAGCCAGCCCCTGCCCCAGTGTATATAGCCTGCCAGCCCCATGCCCCAGTGTATATAGCCAGCCAGCCCCTGCCCCAGTGTATATAGCCAGCCAGCCCCTGCCCCAGTGTATATAGCCAGCCAGCCCCTGCCCCAGTGTATATAGCCAGCCAGCCCCTGCCCCAGTGTATATAGCCAGCCAGCCCCTGCCCCAGTGTATATAGCCAGCCAGCCCCTGCCCCAGTGTATATAGCCAGCCAGCCCCTGCCCCAGTGTATATAGCCTGCCAGCCCCATGCCCCAGTGTATATAGCCTGCCAGCCCCTGCCCCAGTGTATGTAGCCTGCCAGCCCCATGCCCCAGTGTATATAGCCAGCCAGCCCCTGCCCCAGTGTATATAGCCAGCCAGACCCTGCCCCAGTGTATATAGCCTGCCAGCCCCTGCCCCAGTGTATATAGCCAGCCAGACCCTGCCCCAGTGTATATAGCCAGCCAGACCCTGCCCCAGTGTATATAGCCAGCCAGACCCTGCCCCAGTGTATATAGCCTGCCGCCGCTGCCGGACAGATCGCACAGAAGATATACAGGGGTCACCGGAAAGGTGAGTTTAGATATATTTATTTTTTTGACTCGAGTATAAGCCGAGTTTGGGGTTTTCAGCACATTTTTTGTGCTGAAAAACTAGGCTTATACTCGAGTATATAAGGTACACCCCTCAACGTACGCAAAACAACTTTCATGAAGTTTGTTAACCGTTTAATCGTTTTACAGGGGATAAAACAAAACCGGATGCAATTTTGAAATTTTACAATTTTTTGGGGCTAATTGAATGCGTTTTTCAAAAGAAAATGTACAAATTGGATAAAATACGAAAAAACTCCACAAAGTTTCACATCCCCAATTTCTCCCGTGTATAACAATCCCCCATATATGGAGGGGGGAAGCTGCGCCATTCACAGCAGGTTATACATTGTCACTTTTTATTGGCTTATACAATGTTTATTTTTTTGGGCTGTTGGGACATAAGGGGCTTATTTCTTTTGCGGCATGAGACGCACTTTACAAATACTTGATTTTAGTGGCTCATTAATTTATTGATAAGATTTTATTAACTCTTGAACGTCGGGAGAAAGGGAAACCGTCAATTTTGGTTTCATTTCTTTTTTGTATTTTTTGGGGGAATTTACCATACACTAAAAATACTACATTACCTTTATCCTATAGATCACTACGATTACGCTGATACCTCATTTATACAGTTTTTTTAAAATATATTTTTACAATTTTACTAAAAAAATTACCATAATATATAGAAAATCTCATTGATTTTCGTATCGCCATCTTTTCGGACACATAATATTTTTTGGCTGGCAGAGCTGGTTTAGGGCTTATCTTTTACCTGTTGGGTTGTCCTTTTCAGTGGTGCTATTTTGGTGCACGTAACTTTTTTTGATTACTTTTTTAGAATATTTCTGTGAAGGGATTTTATGAAAAATGAACATTTTTGGCAAGTTTTCGGCGGTTCAGGTTTCGGCGCTCACAAAGCGGATCCAATAATATTTCGGAGTTAATTGTACAGATTGTTACGGACGCGGTGATACCAAATATCAAATATGTGGGGGTTTTTTGGTGATTTTGTGTTGTTTTTTTTTTTTACTTTATTAGGTATGTAAAGGGAATGTTTGTGTTTAGGGGACTTTAACTTCATTTAATAAATTATTTTTATTAAAAAGTGTTTATTAAGTGTTTTAACCCTTTCAGGACCTGGCCCTTTTTTGTTTTTTCATTTTCATTTTTTACTCCCCATGATCAAAAATCCATAACTTTTTTATTTTTCCATGTACAGAGCTGTGTGACGGCTTATTTTCTGCGTAACAAAATGCACTTCATAGAGACGGTATTGAATATTCCATGCCGTGTACTAGGAAGCAGGAAAAAAATTCCAAATGCAGTGAAATTGGTAAAAAAACGCATTTGTGCCGCCTTCTTGTGGGCTTGGATTTCACTGTGCGCCCCAAATGACATGTCTACTTTATTTTTTGGGTCGGTACGATTACGGGGATACCAAATTTGTATAGGTTTTATAATGTTTTCATACATTTAAAAAAATTAAAACCTCCTGTACAAAAATTTTTGGGGGGATTTTGCCATCTTCTGGCGCTAATAACTTTTTTATACTTTGGTGTACTGAGCTGTGGGTGGTGTCGTTTTTTGCGGATTTTGATGACATTTACAATGTTATCAATTTTAGGACTGTTCGACCTTGTGATCACTTTTTATAGAATTTTTTAATTTTTTTAAATGACAAAAAAAGTGCCATTTTCGACTTTGGGCGCGATTTTCCGTTACGGAATTAAACGCAGTGAAAAACCGTTATCATATTTTGATAGATCGGGCATTTTCGGACGTGTCGATACCTGATGTGTTTATGATTTTTACTGTTTATTTATATTTATATCAGTTCTAGGGAAAGGGGGTGATTTGAATTTTTAGGGTTTTTTATTATAATTTTTTTTTTTTTTAACTTTTTTTTATTTTTATTTTTAGTACTTTTCAGACTCCCTAGGGTACTTTAACCCTAGGGGGTCTGCACGATCCTATCATATACTGCCATACTACAGTATGGCAGTAAAAGGGGATTTTACTACTCATACATTACAATGTGCTGATAGCACATTGTAATGCATGGGTTAACCTGAAGTAGCCTCGGGTCTTCGCGAGACCCGAGGTTACCATGGCGACGGATCGCCGCTCCCCGATGATGTCACGGGGAGCGGCGATCCTCGAAAAGATGCCGGCGGCGATCGAGGTGAAAACACCCGCGATCGGTGCTAGCACCGATCGCGGGTGTTACCGGTAAGCCTTTGCTGCAATATGCAGCAAAGACTTACCGGCTATGGAGAGGGCTCAGCGCGTGAGCCCTCTCCATGCACCCGCGGCCGACCCGTGACGTGCTATTACGTCACGGGTCGTGAAAGGGTTAAACTTTTTTTTTTCATTTTACAAGCTTTTCTTCACCCAATACAGTGCAATACAGATGTATTTCACTGTGTAATGTAACACATTGTGGGTGATAGAGTCGGGTGTCAGCTGTAACATACAGCTGACACTCGCAGCTTCTAGTGCCAGAAGCTTGATGTAAAAGTACTGCATGATGCGGGAACGCACCTCCCTCCAGGCAGTACTATTATGCCAAATGTTGGGAAGGGGTTAAAGTTAGTTTTGTAGCCTTTTTTTAAAAAAAAATTTTATATATAAATTTAAAAAAAATTGTTGATTTTTTTAATATCACTTTTTCCCCACAAGACGACATGAGATGGTTTGATCTCTTATAATAATGCATTTGCATAATTAATGTGAAGCATCATATATTCCCCAACAGGCCATTGGTACCCCGCGATTTGAGCCGAGGGGCGCCGCTGGAGCCTTAAAGGAAATCTATTATTTGATTTCATGCATTATGAAGCAAACATACCTTGAGAATGCTGTAGCTACACTGATGCAGAAACATATCTTGTTTAATAACATTCAGGCCCCTGGGAAAGCTGGGTGCTGCTGGTTGCCATACATAAACACATTACACTGAGCTTTCTGAACTGTTCAGACAGGACTAATCAATCTGAGCTGGATGACACATACACAGCAGCTGGGGGATGGTGCAGCGATTGATTACTTCCGCCTGTCAGGCACAACACAGTGGTGACATCATTCTCTGGTGCAGTGCATACTTAATGTGAGAGGAGAAGCCCCAGAGCTTAATTATCATAATTTTATAATTGTTTTTTCAGCAAAACCACTCAGCTCAGGGATTAAACAAGATATGTTTCTGCATCAGTGTCGCTACAGCATTCTCAAGGTATGTTTGCTTAATAATACATGAAATAGTAGATTTTCTTTAAACACCACATCAGCTT
This sequence comes from Engystomops pustulosus, assembly GCF_040894005.1. Classification (NCBI taxonomy): domain Eukaryota; kingdom Metazoa; phylum Chordata; class Amphibia; order Anura; family Leptodactylidae; genus Engystomops; species Engystomops pustulosus. Next base: position 9,054,700 of record NC_092414.1, on the reverse strand, counting down.
TTCCAATCCCGTATGTTAGTGCCAAGTCAGACTGTGATCGAGTCCCAGGCGGTAATTAAGGAGTTAATAAAAAGTAAAAATTGCATAAACCTTCAGAGCAATATGTTATAAACATGTGCAATCTGCCAACACTTTCCAGGTTCACAGACAGAGGCAGAGGGTGCATGTACTTTTTCCTTCAGCTGACAACTATAATATCTACAGAACCGTAGCACCTAGAAACAGAGTTCTGGTGTCTCCTTTAACATTGTATCAGGGTGTGTTTCGAGGTGAAACAGAATTGGGGGATGTTTGTGTTTGTAGATGGCACAATGCAGGAGACATGACCACGAGACACTGCCTTGACGTGTATATACGTGGTATCTGCACAGGACATGTGGGAATAGGATGTATATAGCTGAATGGCAGTGGTGAAGGGGTTAATAACAGGTCACATTATAACCCACAGTGAGGACCCCCCGGACCCCTGTCCTCCATCCTTACCAGTTTCTTGAAGGGAAATATATCGTACATGATCCGGCAATATTCCATGGAAGCCTCTATGGCGCACGTCCACAGGGACTTGGAGATGGGGGCCAGCGGGATGATTCCTTGGGTGCGGTTTTTGGTCAACATATCGAATTCCACGTGCTGCCGGCAGGATTCTGCCATGTACGGGCAGCGGTCCACCACAAACACCGTCTTGTGGGACTCCGAAAACGCCTTCATCTTGTCTCCTGGGGGAAAAAGTATCAACAGGAGAGTGAGGTCCATGTCCGGCCTAGAAAACTATTATTACAGGTGACGCCCTCTTCAGAAGCCTAACTATCTATGGCGTGACTGCAGGGAGGGGGACAACCCATTTTTATGCAAATGAGACCCCTGCCGCATTGTGGGCGTGGTCATAGGGTCCTGTGCTGGGCTCCTTCCCAATACATATCAAGTCCCGATCACAATGGAGAACACAACTAGTGAGTTATATGTGAATGAGAACCAAGAACTCAGGTCCTAAGAATCTAAGAACCTGATGGAAGGAGAAGCCACAGGTCAAGGGTCGGAGGGGAACACAGGAATAAAAACCTTCTCTTCTTAGTCCTAAATCCATCTTGATAAACCAGAGACATTCCTCATGGATCCAGGCACTGGGACTGTGGGAATCTTCTTAAAGTTCTTATCCATGGCCTCCTGCCTTCTAAAATCAACTTTAAAATTATGCTAATGAGCCAGAAGGGCTCTGGGGAGCCTCTCTCACAGGCTGTTACAATGAGCAGAGCAGGTTTCCCCTCCCCCTGCTTGTAGATTTCACAAGAAAAAGGAGGAGCGAGAAAGAAGAGGGAGCATGAAACATTCTGCTCATTTTAACAGCCTGTGAAACTACAGTATGGAGGGGCTCTGGTAATGCCCCCAGAGCCCTTCAGTTTTTTTGTAGTATAATTATAAAATTTGATGTTAGAAGGAAGGAAAGAGGCAATGGAAACTAATATAAGAAGATACCACAGTCCCGGTGCCCGGATCTATGAGGAAACGCCGCTGGTTTCTCAGGATGGACTTTGACATTTGATCTTCTTTAAAGGGGTCTCAGAAAAGCTGAGTAGTTGCGCTTCTGTCTTGCAGCGCTGGGGACCTGGGTTTAAGTACCACTCAGGGCGACATCTGCAAAGAGTTTGTATGTTCTCTCCGGGTTTGCGTGGGTTTCCTCCGGGTGCTCCGGTTTCCTCCCACACTCCAAAAAAAAAAAAAATTTGCCAAAGTTCTGTGCAGCGCTGCGTAATCTGTAGGCGCTATATAAATAAAGAATAAATCCCTTTAAGAACGGACATGAAATGACTCAAATATGTGACTCGGGAGATCAACCAATTCCCTTTAACAGATTTGTAATCTCTAAACCAAATCCAATTCAGCCTTTCACCATCACCGCCCTGGACAAGAGTGAGAGACGCAGCTATTCTGGGATATGGGAAAGCTGGGTGACAACCAATGAGACACTATGAGAAGTAAAGATTCTAGAACTTCGCCATTCAGGATCTAAGGAAAGCTGAAGATGCCCAGAAGGATCGGAAATGATGATCCTGAAGCTGCCGATTAACCCTCTGATCTCCAACACAAAGCAACAGCGACTGCTACACACAGGGGGAATGGGCGTCTGTGAAGTTTTGGGAAAAAAACGTGTAAAACAGTCGTTCGCCATTCTCACGGGGCGTCATCAGATTTCGGGAGGTTGGCGATTTATAGCAGATTTCTAGAGTAATGCGCAAATCACGTGATTCCACGGATATCCTGGGTCATTGGAGGGAGAAGACCCCGATTATATACAGGAGGGCGGGGTCTATAGACTGTAATATGCAAATAATAGGAAATATGAACACAGGTGCAACAATGTAACAACAAGCAACACAACAGGAGGAGATACAATGTATCACAGAGGTATCTAATCACCTGCTCAGAGCTCCCGGGCGGTGCAGCACACAGAGGGGGTCACATTGTATCCCAGGCCTCACACTCTGGGGGTCTCCTCGGGGCTCCCCGCGCTCTCACAGGCCCGGGCCCATAGACAGCGCTTTGGAGATTTGCTCTTTCTTGTTTTTGGTCCAGTCCGCTCGCCGTACATCCATCCAACGTCACGGGCGGGCTGCGGCGCAGGCGCACTGGAGGGTCCACTGTACACTTCCGCTCGCCTGACAGCGGCGCGGGGTAGTGACGTCACGAGAGGTGGGCGTGGTTAGCAGCGGAGGCTGCGACGGGTTATCCGAGGCCGGATGTGAGCGGAGGACAACGGGGAATGGTAACCGGGAGGACAAGCAGCGCACACCCCGCCCCCTGTACCCCAATACTGACCCCAATAACATTGTGTGTGCGGATGTAGCCCCCTCCCCTATGTACAGGATCTGACTACGACTACACTTTAACCCTTCATAGATCCTCCCATCGCCCAATAACATTGTGTATCCGGCTGCACTGAACTGCAAGGACAAGGTAACCCCAAAAATCCTATGCCAGGCCCCCGATATCTATGAGGGGTTAGGTCCCCCTCCCCTATGTACAGGATCTGACTACGACTACCACGGGATCTACTCTCTGCTCCAATAATCTTATCTCTGGGGGGATCTCAGACTAATAATGGGGGTTGAGGGGCTTTTTCTTTTTGGTTCTGACCTCCCGGACCCCACTAATCACCGGGGTCGCTACCTCCCGTGATGGGGGGACTGCTCTGGTGTAGTGGGGGACCCCAGTTCGCTGACTCCACTTTGTGGTCTACCCCCTCCAGGAACATGACTTGCACCATTGAGAAGGTTTTGTCCGATGCCAAGTTACTGGTGGAGAGATTACGGGAACACGACGGCACCGCCGAGTCCCTCATCGAGCAGACCACCGTGCTGAACAAGAGGGTGGAGGCCATGAAGCAGGTGTGGGGGTCCTGACATTATTGTGTGATCAGTTATAGGGAGGGGAGTCCTGATATCATTATGTGATCAGTTATAGGGATGGGGGTCCTGACATCATTGTGTGATCAGTTATAGGGAGGGGGGGTCCTGACATTATTGTGTGATCAGTTATAGGGAGGGGGGTCCTGACATCATTGTGTGATCAGTTATAGGGAGGGGGGGTCCTGACATCATTGTGTGATCAGTTATAGGGAGGGGGGGTTCTGACATCATTGTGTGATCAGTTATAGGGATGGGGGTCCTGACATCATTGTGTGATCAGTTATAGGGAGGGGGGGTTCTGACATCATTGTGTGATCAGTTATAGGGAGGGGGGGTCCTGACATCATTGTGTGATCAGTTATAGGGAGGGGGGGGTTCTGACATCATTGTGTGATCAGTTATAGGGAGGGGGGTCCTGACATCATTGTGTGATCAGTTATAGGGAGGGGGGTCCTGACATCATTGTGTGATCAGCTATAGGGGGGAGGGGAGTCCTGACATCATTGTGTGATCAGTTATAGGGAGGGGGGGGGGGGTCCTGACATCCTTGTGTGATCATTTATAGGGAGGGGAGTCCTGACATCATTGTGTGATCATTTATAGGGAGGGGAGTCCTGACATCATTGTGTGATCATTTATAGGGAGGGGGTCCTGACATCATTGTGTGATCATTTATAGGGAGGGGGTCCTGACATCATTGTGTGATCAGTTATACTGAGGTGGGTTCCTGACATCTTTGTGTGGTCCGTTGAAGGGAGGGGGGTCCTGACATCGTGTGATCATTTATAGGCAGGGGGGTCCTGACATCCTTGTGTGATCAGTTATAGGGAGGGGGGGGTCCTGACATCATTGTGTGATCAGTTATGGGGGAGAGGGGAGTACTGGCATCATTGTATGATCAGTTATAGGAAGGGGGGTCCTGACATCATTGTATGATCAGTTATAGGAAGGGGGGTCCTGACATCATTGTGTGATCAGTTATAGGAGAGAGGAGGGTCCTGACATCATTATATGATCAGTTATAGGGGGTTTCTGACATCATTGTGTGATTATTTATAAGGAGGGGGGTCCTGACATCATTATATGATCAGCTATAGGGGAGGGGACATCATTGGTCTAATGTGATCATTTATAGCCGGTTCATTCTGTATGCCATACATCTGTCACCCTATTTGTAGGGAGGTCACCCCGGTCTCTATCAGGCTGTAGCACAGCGCCCCCTGTGTGTAGGTTTTGTGTAGTATTACAGTTCACCTTCTTTGCAGTGAATAGGGTTAAGCTGCAGTACCTCACATAACCTGTGGACTGGTGTGGCGCTATTTTGGATTAAAAGCCCCAATTCTTGTTATGGTCTCAGTACCAGGACGAGATCCAGGAGCTGAACGAGGTGGCGAGGCACCGGCCGAGGTCCACACTGGTGCTGGGGATTCAGCAGGAGAACCGGCAGATCCGGGAGCTGCAGCAGGAGAATAAAGGTCAGTGACTGGAGAAGAACCAGAACCAAAAATGTTAGAGACAACTTTTCCATCACAGACCATAGTGTGACCCCTGACCCCTCTGTGCTCCTAACAGAGCTCCGCACCTCCCTAGAGGAACATCAGTCTGCACTGGAGCTAATAATGAGCAAATACAGAGAGCAAATGTTCCGCCTCCTCATGGCCAGCAAGAAGGACGACCCCGGGATCATCAACAAACTGAAGGATCAGCACTCAAAGGTGATACTGCCCCCTATGTACAGGAATATAACTACTATAATACTGCCCCCTATGTACAAGAATATAACTACTATAATACTGCCCCCTATGTACAAGAATATAACTACTATAATACTGCCCCCTATGTACAAGAATATAACTACTATAATACTGCCCCCTATGTACAGGAATATAACTACTATAATACCACCCCCTATGTACAGGAATATAATTACTATAATACTGCCCCCTATGTACAAGAATATAACTACTATAATACTGCCCCCTATGTACAAGAATATAACTACTATAATACTGCCCCCTATGTACAAGAATATAACTACTATAATACTGCCCCTATGTACAGGAATATAACTACTATAATACTGCCCCCTATGTACAAGACTATAATTACTATAATACTGCCCCCTATGTACAAGAATATAACTACTATAATACTGCCCCCTATGTACAGGAATATAACTACTATAATACTGCCCCCTATGTACAGGAATATAACTACTATAATACTGCCCCCTATGTACAAGAATATAACTACTATAATACTGCCCCCTATGTACAGGAATATAACTACTATAATACTGCCCCCTATGTACAGGAATATAACTACTATAATACTGCCCCCTATGTACAAGAATATAACTACTATAATACTGCCCCCTATGTACAGGAATATAACTACTATAATACTGCCCCCTATGTACAAGAATATAACGACTATAATACTGCCCCCTATGTACAAGAATATAACTACTATAATACTGCCCCCTATGTACAGGAATATAACTACTATAATACTGCCCCCTATGTACAAGAATATAACTACTATAATACTGCCCCCTATGTACAAGAATATAACTACTATAATACTGCCCCCTATGTACAAGGATATAACTACTATAATACTGCCCCCTATGTACAGGAATATAACTACTATAATACTGCCCCCTATGTACAGGAATATAACTACTATAATACTGCCCCCTATGTACAAGAATATAACTACTATAACACTGCCCCCTATGTACAAGAATATAACTACTATAATACTGCCCCCTATGTACAGGAATATAACTACTATAATACTGCCCCCTATGTACAGGAATATAACTACTATAATACTGCCCCCTATGTACAAGAATATAACTACTATAATACCGCCCCCTATGTACAAGAATATAACTACTATAATACCGCCCCCTATGTACAAGAATATAACTACTATAATACCGCCCCCTATGTACAAGAATATAACTACTATAATACTGCCCCCTATGTACAAGAATATAACTACTATAATACTGCCCCCTATGTACAGGAATATAACTACTATAATACTGCCCCCTATGTGCAGGAATATAACTACTATAATACTGCCCCCTATGTACAGGAATATAACTACTATAATACTGCCCCCTATGTACAGGAATATAACTACTATAATACTGCCCCCTATGTACAGGAATATAACTACTACAATACTGCCCCCTATGTACAGGAATATAACTACTATAATACTGCCCCCTATGTACAGGAATATAACTACTATAATACTGCCCCCTATGTACAGGAATATAACTACTATAATACTGCCCCCTATGTACAAGAATATAACTACTATAATACTGCCCCCTATGTACAAGAATATAACTACTATAATACTGCCCCCTATGTACAGGTATATAACTACTATAATACTGCCCCCTATGTACAGGAATATAACTACTATAACACTGCCCCCTATGTACAGGAATATAACTACTATAATACTGCCCCCTATGTACAGGAATATAACTACTATAATACTGCCCCCTATGTACAAGAATATAACTACTATAATACTGCCCCCTATGTACAAGAATATAACTACTATAATACTGCCCCCTATGTACAGGTATATAACTACTATAATACTGCCCCCTATGTACAGGAATATAACTACTATAACACTGCCCCCTATGTACAGGAATATAACTACTATAATACTGCCCCCTATGTACAGGAATATAACTACTATAATACTGCCCCCTATGTACAAGAATATAACTACTATAATACTGCCCCCTATGTACAAGAATATAACTACTATAATACTGCCCCCTATGTACAGGTATATAACTACTATAATACTGCCCCCTATGTACAGGAATATAACTACTATAACACTGCCCCCTATGTACAGGAATATAACTACTATAATACTGCCCCCTATATACAAGAATATAACTACTATAATACTGCCCCCTATGTACAGGAATATAACTACTATAATACTGCCCCCTATGTACAGGTATATAACTACTATAATACTGCCCCTTATGTACAGGGATATAACTACTATAATACTGGCCCCTATGTACAGGAATATAACTACTATAATACTGCCCCCTTCTGGTTGTTATAGGATTTGCAGTCTCATGTGGATAAGATCTCGGAGATGACGGCGGTGATGAAACGCGCCATTGAACTTGATGAACAGTTTGGTAATGGGGAATATGACCGGATCCTGAAGCTGGAGGTGAGTGGAGGTGTAGTAGTACTGATGATGATGGTGAAAGTAGTAGTACTGATGATGGTGAAAGTAGTAGTACTGATGATGGTGAAAGTAGTAGTACTGATGATGGTGATAGTAGTAGTACTGATGATGGTGATAGTAGTAGTACTGATGATGATGATAGTAGTAGTACTGATGATGATGATAGTAGTAGTACTGATGATGATGGTGGTGGTAGTAGTTGTAGTAATTTCTGGGTTTTCCTTGTGTTGCGGTGACTTGTATTTTTCTTTCTCCTCCGGCAGCGCGAGAATCGTGGATTACGGGAAATCCTGCAGATCACGCGGGAGTCGTTCCTCAGCCTCAGGACGGAGGAGGCGCAGGAGATCCCCTCTCTCTCCGTCCTCATCCCCAGCAACGATCACAACCTGCGGAAGAGCTGAGGTTCTGGTACAATGTAAATCCCTGGGATGAGATGTGTCCTGGACTCTGCCGCCCTCTAGTGTTACACTGGAGAACTGCCCTCTCCTCCGCCTGTGCACAGGATGGAGATGTCATTTTACTACTCGCACACCAGGTGGCGCCGATGATTTATAGGAAACCAATATTTTACTTGAAAACCTAAAAGTGCTATTTTATTAAAGCAAAATGATGTATTTTCTTCTTTTATCATGTGACCCGTGGGACATGAGATGACCATCGCATTCATCGACGCATTAGCGCTCGGACACCATAATGTCGTGAATTTAGTAAAAAGTTATGTTCTTTAGTAAAAAAAAAAAAAACAGCGCCTCCCCTGGCTACAGGTCATGTACGGTATTGCAGCTTTCAGTGAATAGGATGGAGCTGCAGTACTTGGCATGGACAGGTGTGGCGCTGTGTGGAGAAAATGTTCAGTGTAACCTGAAAGTCAATATCAAGTCATTAGTTTTTGGGAAAGTTGGGTGATAACCAGCATGGCTGCCACAAAGTGTCCAGAGAGAATAGTTTTTAAAGATACATTCCCTTCTCTTTTCAGGTCTGGACAGTAGTCACCCAACTTTCCTACAGTCCTGAATGTCCAGAGCATTGCTATACCTTGTGCTCCAATAATACTGCCACGCAGGGCTTTTGGAAAGCTGGGTGACAGCCTTTCAGGTCTGATGGGGGCGGCCATATTGGATGGCTCCTAACCTTAGCGGGGTTGTTCAGCTTTAGAAGAGGCATTGGGGGAATTTTGCAGTTAAATTAGGGGTAAGAAATATGCCAGAGGTGGTGTTTTAGCGCCCCCTGTAGATTGTCAGCAACGCAGGATGGTACAGGAAGCAAATAGCACCGTTCCCTTTGTAGTGGTCAGACCAGGTTACTGCAGGTCAGCCCCTAGTAATCTGAATAGAAGCTGCAGTGACTCTGTTCCGCCACCACACACAGCACGGCGCTGTCTACTCCCTCTGTTGATTGGTAACAGTCTATATGAACCCAGAAAATCCCTTTAATGAGGACCGGTCACCAGGTTTTACCCACTAAACCACCAGATTCCTCTGGGCCCTTCCCGTCAGGTTAAAGGGATTGTCTACTTTCCAGGACCCATCACCACGGTACATCCCCCCCTTCCCTTTAAGGACCAGGTAGAACGCGTGTATTTGGTTCCCTCAGTCTGGTCCTTAGCGTCGTGTGCGGTAATCTTGCGGTGTGACTTGTGCAGATGTCACTGTCCTTGTACAGATTCTGTGTTGTAGATGAAATAAAATATATTTACTTGTTACTTCTGACGTCTTAATGTTTGTTATAATTTTTTCATAACAGCGCCCCCTCTCATACACAGGTCATACCTGGTACTGCAGCTCCTTCCTGGCGTGATTAACTTTACAATCTTTGTTACCAATCGCAGTCGGTTGGGATTGATCATGTGCAGAGGCTGCTGGGATCACAGGGCATCACCTTGCCTCTAGGGAGACCCCCCCCTCCAGATCTGCTCTAATGTGGTGCTGAGCTTAAAGGGATCCTTTTATCAGTTTTGCCCCACCAAACATCAAATGTTATTTCTACATTTCCCATTTTTATGTGAAAACTCAAAGATTAAAAAAAAAAAAAAAAGAAATTCATGTGACAATAAGCAGAAGAGTCAAATTTTACCAGAGAGGAGTCAAGTTCAGAGGCTGCAGGTGGAGGAAATGCAAGCACCTTTCTCTTCAGTTCATTAGCACCTGGAAACAAGCTTCTGGTGTCATAGTAGAGATAAGACTCCTCTTTCAGGACACATCAGGCTGTGACATAAATAATCAGTGGTATAAAATAGACAGGAGGTGGATCTTAAACTAACTGTCCATTCCTGCATCTCCCAGAACCATAAGATTCTTTAACATGACACCAGAAGCATTTTTCTAGGTGCTATAGAACAGAAGCTAGGAGTCTGTGGTGACACTGCTCCCCCTGCAGACTCTACCCTTGCCTCATGGGGCGAGTCATACGAGTAAATATAGCAGAAGGCTTCTCTTGTATTGCAGGAGAAGTGGAATAATAGGAGGCAGAGGACACTACAAACCTCCTGGTTCTGCAGCAGCAGCTCTACAGACAAGCTCAGGAGCCCAGCTCAGGGAGGGAGTGACATAGCAGAGCTGACTGTGTTATCGATTAGATGAGGCAGAAGAGCGGAGTGTGTTATTGTGTATCTGATCTGTCTCATCTCTCTGTGTCAAATACTAGAATGTTCAGAGGGTAAATGAAAGTGTATACAAACCCTGGACCCTGATAATCTAAGCACATTGGCAACACGCAACATCTCAGTGTCTACTAAGAGCAAACCTGGGACTGTCCTGCAAAACACGTCACACAGTGGGTGAGAATTGAGTAATTATGGACTTTATCAGGCTACTTCCCCCTCTGGCAGCTTCATTGTATAAGTCCCTTTATTGCTTATCATGTAAATCAAGACTTCTCTGCTGTACTGCCACCTAGTGTCAAGGCTCCTCCATGCTAGGGGCAGGCATCGCCTTCTTCTGGTATCACTTATTACTTCCCCCGAGTAACCATTCTCAGCTGTACTGCCACCTAATGTAAAGGCTGCTCCTTACTAAGGTCAGGAATCTTCTCCTTCCCCTTCTGGCAGTAGGGACTGCAATCACTTCCACTACACAAGCATTTCCATCTACACTGCCATGTCCCACAGAAGCCACACTCCTCTCCTGACCAGTAGGGTAATAACCAGTTCTATTGGAGGATCCCTAAGCGGTAACTGAGCATGTGCGTCCACTTGTACTCTGCTCACTAGGTGGACGTGCACACTGTTACAACACTGACCACCAGAAGGCGCTAGACTATTGAAGTAAATTTCATATATCCCTTCATGGGGAGATTTTAATTAAATTCCCTTAAAATTATTGTTCATCACACAAACAAACAAAAAAAAAAATTACACAAGTTTTTGCAAAGTGACTTTTTTTTACTTCTGGAAATCAGTTTTAGTAAATACAAAAATTTGGAAATATGAATAGAAAAACAACAAAAAAAAAACACAACACAGAAGGTAAGTGGTTATGGGGGAGGTGAGTGCGGTGTGAGCCCTGAGAGAAGCGAAAGAGAGGGGGGAGGGGCTGGAATACAACTTAAAGGGGCAGCGGATGTCACACAGCTGAGCTAATGCCTTGATGGAACTACAACTCCCAGCATGCTGACAGGGGATGCTGCTGGGACGTGTAGTCTTGCAACAGATCAGAGATCACCTATCAGGGAATGCAACCAAACCTCATGTGTTTGGTCCATAGAGCAGATTGTTTGAACCCTCCCTTAAAGGGGAAGTCTAGTATTTTAGTGCTAACATCCTATTTGGTCCCCAGAATCTGAACTTGGGGGTCACCGAGGTCATCTGTGCAGCATTGACCCCCCCCAAGAAGCTGCAGATATACAGGATAAAGATTTCATTAGCACAAGGTTATTAAATTAGCAAAATCCTGTACTGCCCCTTTAACTACTTAAGCGTATAAAGGCATAGCAGCGCCATAGTGTTCCCACGTTGCGGCAGAGAGTAAACTTATAACGGCGGAGGAATAGTCTCGCTGTGAAGCTACGAACCAATCCGAACAAGCGCAACATATGACATCACTTTAAGGGGCGTGTCCAGCTAGAAATCTGATTAATAAAGCTTTGGATACAAACTAGTGGCTGCTGCTTTATTCATCAGATTTTTTTTTTTGTGTAAAACTCCTTAAATAGTGCAAAATCCGCTGGGGGAGGGTCGACATGTCAAGCAGGTGACGGCTTCCAACCAATCGTAAGGTCAGTAGTGAGCAGGAAGCCGCCGCCCCCTGCTTGCTAGTGGTTTCCCCCCGCAGCAGAGAATAATACTGATCACATCTTCCCGGCAGTCCTAGGTAAACACGTATGTCGCACCCCGCGGCGGTGGAGACGCACATACAGCTGCGATAGTGACGATACCGCAGCTCTGACAAGTCCGGTCTGAACCTACAGGGTTTCCTTGGCTATAGCAGCAGGGGCGTCCTCTCCCCCAGCGACTGCTCCTTACGGAAGAAACGGCGGATGCGCGCCAGGTTGGCCCGAATACGATCCTTCAGGGGCGGGGTGTGATAACTGGGGTCCAGGATGTTGGTGATCCGCCGCTCCCGGTCCCGTTTCCAGATGAGATAGGGGGCCGGGGGGAATCGGGGGCGCTCCCTCTCCCTGCAGAACTGAGTGATGACCCCACTGACCGCCAGGACCACCCACACAGCCATGATGATGAAGTCTGTGGAGACAAGAGGGAAATATAGAGCTCAGAGTAGCAGCAGGACTGTGATGTATGGGGACTGTACTGGGGGCTTGTCCTCACACTGCTGTGCTCTGTGCAGACAGTGTTGTGTATTGTCCCTGGAGAGATGTGTAATCAGACCTCACACTGCTGTGCTCTGTGCTCTCTGCAGCCAGTGTTGTGTATTGTCCCTGGAGAGATGTGTAATCAGACCTCACACTGCTGTGCTCTGTGCTCTCTGCAGCCAGTGTTGTGTATTGTCCCTGGAGAGATGTCTGATACGACCTTGTATATTTTGTTAGAAGCAGCAGGACTGTTATATGGATTTATATTCCAGCGTTGTACTAGGTGCTTGTCCTCACACTGCTGTGCTCTGTGCCATGACTGCTCTGGAGGCACATTCTCTTTGCAGAGTAGGATTCTAGATGAATGCTAAAGCAGTCACTTATACGAGAGAGAAAAGACTGTTGAAAAGCTCAGTGTAGAGAGATCAGACCACAGCAGTGTGAGGACACGACCCCACTACAATCCTGAAATATAAATTCATATTTATCACAGTCGTCCTGCTGCTACCAACACAAAGTTATGAATACACATCTCTCCAGGGACAATACATAACACTGGCTGCAGAGAGCACAGAGCACAGCAGTGTGAGGTCTGATTACACATCTCTCCAGGGACAGTACATAACACTGGCTGCAGAGAGCACAGAGCACAGCAGTGTGAGGTCTGATTATACATCTCTCCAGGGACAATACATAACACTGGCTGCAGAGAGCACAGAGCACAGCAGTGTGAGGTCTGATTACACATCTCTCCAGGGACAATACATAACACTGGCTGCAGAGAGCACAGAGCACAGCAGTGTGAGGTCTGATTACACATCTCTCCAGGGACAGTACATAACACTGGCTGCAGAGAGCACAGAGCACAGCAGTGTGAGGTCTGATTACACATCTCTCCTGGGTCAATACATAACACTGGCTGCAGAGAGCACAGAGCACAGCAGTGTGAGGTCTGATTACACATCTCTCCAGGGACAATACATAACACTGGCTGCAGAGAGTACAGAGCACAGCAGTGTGAGGTCTGATTACACATCTCTCCAGGGACAATACATAACACTGGCTGCAGAGAGCACAGAGCACAGCAGTGTGAGGTCTGATTACACATCTCTCCAGGGACAGTCCATAACACTGGCTGCAGAGAGCACAGAGCACAGCAGTGAGAGGTCTGATTACACATCTCTCCAGGGACAGTCCATAACACTGGCTGCAGTCTGGATGGTCACTCCTGCTGATTGGACGTTACACTTACCATTTTTCTGGAACGGGACACTGCTGTAGGCGGTGCTGAAGTCCCGGTTGAGCGCCCTCTTGAGGACATTGAGAGTAATGTAGCTGAGGCTGGTGTACAGGTAGCTGTCAATGGCCAGGACCAGGGTGTAGGAGCCGACCACCCCGCAGCTCAGAATATTCAGCTGTCAGAGAGGAGAGAGACCACTAGATATTAGGACTATCCCCAGTGTGATACCACCTGTGCCCTGCAGGGGGCGCTCTAGGAAAGCTGATCACATGCTGCAATACCCTCCCCGACCACAGCGAGTGGAGCCGGGTCATTCGAGCAGCTGGTCTAAGGGCTTGATGCATCCAGTAAAACTCTGGAAAAAACCCCTTAAGGAGGACCCCGTCCTCACGATACTCACGACTTTGGGGATGGGAAGCATAAAGGCAGGAACCAATAGGGCGATGCAGGTGAAGGTCAGCCAGTATATACTGTCATTCCGGAAGGTGGAGTAATCTCCTGCAGGAGGGACAAAAAGAAACGGGAGTCACTTTAAATGGGTCAAAAACTTCACCTTTAAGGGGTTCATGAGAGGAAAAAGGTGCCCATGTGGGAGGTGAGGACGAGACCACTGATCCCAGCACGGCAATGATGTCTACTCAAGGAAAGAAAAAAGGAATTAGTCCTTACCGGTAATTCAATTTCCATAAGTCCACCATGACGGCCCCACTGGAGGTTGCTTCCCCTTCCTCTGTAGGGACAGGAAATTGAGAGCATTAAATAGCCCCTCCCTCAACCTCCCACCAGTGTTTATCAAATAACTACACCAGTATAGGTTGCAACATAATTTTATTTTAGTATGTTAAATTCCACATACATAGGCAAAGATCCAAAAATACTTTTATATACATGGGTGGGAAATATCAGGGCCGTCATGGTGGACTTATGGAAATTGAATTACCGGTAAGGACTAATTCCTTTTTTCCATTTCGTCACCATGACGGCCCCACTGGAGACATACCAAATTTATGCCCAGTTTAGGGAGGGACTACAGCCTGAAGCACTTTTCGGCCAAATGCCAGATCTTTGGCAGCTAAGACATTTAGCCTATAGTGCTTTGCAAATGTGACATTTGTACTCCACGTAGCGGCTTTGCAGATTTCTTCAAATGGATGCACCTCCTTTCTCAGCCCATGATGTAGACATGGCCCTAGTGGAATGGGCTTTGACAGAGAGAGGTAGTGGAACACCTTTGATTTTATAACATTCTTTAATGGTATCTGTAATCCAGCGTCCAATAGTGGCTTTTGAAGCTTTCTTGCCTTTATTTCTTCCTGCAAATTGAACAAATAAATTTAAATCTTTTCTCCAAGGATTGGATGCTTCGAGATATTTAAGAACAGTACGTCTTACATCCAGTAGATGCCATTTCTCTTCCACAGGATTTTTTGGATGATGGCAAAACGTGGGTAAGATTATCTCCTGGTTCCTATGGAAATTTGAGACAATTTTTGGTAAAAAATTTCTGTCAAGTCTGAGCGTGATCCTATCTTCTGACACAGATAAATAGGGTTCACAAATGGACAAGGCCTGTAACTCGCCCAGTCTTCTAGCAGATGTAATGGCGATTAAAAAGGCAGTTTTTTGTGTCAAAAAACGCATATGACTAGGGTCGATCGGCTCGAAGGGCCCCATAGTTAAAGCATCTAGAACTAGAGATAGATCCCACTGAGGGGATGAATCTTTAACAGTAGGACGTAAGCGTGAGCAGGCTTGAAAGAACCTCTTTACCCACCTGTGTTCTGTCAGCGCTGTATCGAAGTAGGTGCTCAAGGCTGAGACCTGGACTCTCAAGGTGCTAGGTCGTAGTCCCTTCTCGAACCCCTCCTGCAGAAAATCAAGAATCTGACAGATATTTGGGGAACCCTGGTTAGGCATATCTTTTGACCAGGAACAAAACTTTTTCCATATTTTAAAGTATATGGCATGGGTTACAGGTTTTCTACTATTCTTTAAGGTTTTTATTACCTTATATGATAAACCTTTTGATCTTAAGAAGGTGCTTTCAGGATCCAGGCTGCTAGGTTTAGGAACCCTGGGTTCTGATGAAGGACTGGTCCCTGATGTAGAAGGTCCGGCCTCCTGGGTAGGATAAACGGAAGGTCCATCGCCAACTTTTGTAGACTTGGGAACCAATTTTTCTTTGGCCAAAAGGGTGCTACTAAGATGAGCTTGGTTGGACTGACTAGTAGTTTTTGCAACACCTTGCTTATCAATGGAATCGGAGGGAAAGCATACACTAGGTCCTGGTTCCAGGTCTGTGAAAAAGCGTCTAGTCCCCAGGGGACTTCTTTTGGGTTCAAGGAAAAGAACTTTTTCACTTTGGAATTCTTTCTGGAGGCAAACAAGTCGATGTCCGGCAGTCCCCACCTTAGAACAATCTCTTGAAAGACTTCCTCGTTCAAGCTCCATTCGTGGGGAAGAATTTGGGACCGGCTGAGGTAATCTGCTACTACATTTTCTGAACCCCTCAGATGGATGGCCGAGATCGACTGGATATTTTCTTCTGCCCAGGAAAATATTTGTTGTGATATTTTCAGTAGCCTTTTTGATCTGGTACCTCCTTGTCTTCTTAGATAGGCAACCGTGGTAGTGTTGTCCGACATAATTTTCACATGGTGACCCTTCAGCTCGCTGGTACAGGATTTTAGAGTGTTCAGGACCGCTTTTAGTTCTCTCTCGTTCGAAGAGGTATGTGCTGTTTCCTGGGTCCAGCAACCCTGGATATATTTGCCCGGAAGGAGAGCCCCCCATCCGGAGCTGCTGGCGTCTGTTTGGATCTGGGTCAATGGCCATTGGACCCAATATACGCCTTTCCGTAGATTCCCGGGATTTTTCCACCATCTTAGTGATTCCTTCACTTTTGAGGGGATTATCAATGGAAAATGAAGATGATGATGATTTTTGTCCCATTTTGTAAGAATCCATGACTGTAGTGTTCTTGAGTGATTTTGGCACCAGGCCACACTTTGGATGCATGATGTCATGGTCCCCAGAAGACTCATAGCTGTCCTTACTGAGACAGACTTCCTCTTCTCGAATTTCTTGACTTTCCCAAGAAGATTTTTCATCTTTTCCTGTGGAAGATACGAGGTCTGGGTTAGAGAATTTAAAGACACTCCTAAAAATTCTTTTATGTGACTCGGAATTAAGTCTGATTTGTCTAAATTTATGATCCATCCCAGAGATTGTAAAACTTCTATTGTTGTATCCTTTTGGCTTTCTAAATGACTTACTGAATCTCCTATTATTAGGAAGTCGTCTAAGTATGGAATCACGCTGATTTCTTCCGTTCGGAGATATTTTACTGCCTCTGCCATGACCTTGGTAAAAACCCGGGGGGCTGAGGAGAGACCAAAGGGTAATGCAGTAAATTGAAAATGAAATTCTTCCCCAGAGGGAGATAATACGGCAAATCTTAAATATTTTTGTGATTTCGTATGGATAGGTACATGATAATAGGCATCCTTGAGATCCAAGGTACATAAACAAGCTTTGTAAGGTATCAAAGGCGTAGTGGATTTGATTGATTCCATTTTGAATTTTACATAGGTTACCCATTTGTTCAAATATTTCAAGTTTGTAATTAATCTGAAAGTCCCATTTGGTTTTTTTTATCAAAAACAAAGGTGAGTAATGACCCGTACCTCTTTCTTCTGGATGGACTGGGCAGATGACATTCAATTTTAGCAGGTCGGAAACTTCCTTCCAAAGGTGACATGTTAGTCTGTCCGATGGTTGCCTGGATAGGATAAACCGGTGAGGAGGTGACACAAAATCTATAAAATAGCCATCTTCTATTATAGAGAGTACCCACCTGTTGGATGTTATATTTTTCCAATGGGGGAGAAAATTTTCCAATCTTCCCCCCACTCTGGCGTCATTGTTTCTTCTCTTGTTTATTTGAGGCACCAAAAAGAAGGATTTGTTCTTTCCTCCTTTGGCTGTATTCCAGTACCCCTGTTTCCAGGTCTGCTTGCTCCTGAATCTTGGCTGTTCTTTAGTGGGGCGAAAGCTCTGAAAAATTTGCTTCTTGGGTTGTTGTTTGGCCTCTGGAAACCCCTTCTTTTTATCCGCTGCTTTAGCTAGGATTTCATCCAATTCTGGTCCAAATAAAAAATCACCCGAAAAAGGCAGGCTACACAGTTTTGCTTTTGAGCGCACGTCTCCAGACCATTGCCTCAACCAAAGGGCTCTTCTGGTCGCATTAGATAATGCAGCTTCTCTTGCTGAAAACCGGATGGTTTCTGCTGAGGCATCTGCCAGAAAAGCTGCTGCTGATCTTAATAACGGAATAGAGTCTAGCATTTCTTCTCTGGACGTGCCTTCTCTAAGATGATCCTCCAGCTGTCCTAGCCAAAAAAACAGAGTACGTGATACAGAGGTAGTGGTAATATTTGTTTTTAGGATTGCCATGGAAGCTTCCCAAGCTTTTTTGAGCAAACAATCTGATTTACGGTCCATGGCATCTTTTAGTTGGGTGGAATCTTCAAAGGGTAGATCGGTTTTTTTAACTACTTTAGCTATAGGGATGTCAACTTTAGGAACACTATCCCAGACTTTTGTTTCTTCTGGATCAAATAACATACGGTTTTTAAATTCCTTAGGCATTGTTATACGCTTCTCTGGTTCTTTCCATTCATCCTGGATAAGATCCTTCAAGTTTTCAATAATGGGAAAAACTCTAGCCTTCTTCCTTCTTAATCCACCAAATAATTCATCTACTACCGACCTTTCTTCTATGGTGTCTTCAATATTTAAGGTATCCCTTAATGCTTTTATTAGCCCATCCAAATCCTCATTAGGTAATAAATATTTGGGGTCATTTGGTATTGATTGATGCGTCACCATATCCTGTTCCTCCATGTCTAGCTCATAAGAACAAGAGGGCTGCTCGTCATCTGAATCCAAACATACAGGGTTCTGCCTGACTTTTTTATGTGGTGGGCTCTTTGATGCCCTAATTTCTTCACGCATAACAACACGCAATTCGTCCAAGAATGATGACTTTTCCTCTTTTAGCACTTTATCCAAACAATCTTTGCATAAACTTTTCTTATAATTAATATCCAATTTTGTATTACAAATGTGGCAACGTTTGGATGGTGCCTTCTTAGGTTTTTCTTTATCACACACTTTGGTTTTTTCTTTTTCTTTTACAGGGATATCCTTCTCCTGTTGTTTTTAGAAAAAGAAAAAGGAGTATTGCTTAGTAGAAGCCGACTCCCCACAGCATATAGTGCCAAAACCTATTGGCGTTCAGCTAATGTCCTACTTACAGAGCCCAGGGTTAAGGAACCGAATTCAGCCTCATCCATGCTGGATATTCGCTGCTCCACATAGACCTCAGCAGACCTACAGACTTGGTGGAAGCTTCTCCTTGCTTACCTTCCGGCGTCTGACGTCATCTTTAATGGCCTGTCTCCTAGGCCGAGACGCTGAGGTCTCTGACGTCACTTCCGGTTCGCGCTCCGTAACCCGGAAGTGACCATGCGCCAGAACGTGCGCGTGCGCCAGAACATGCGCCAGAACATGCGCTTTATGTGCCGGCAGCCGCGGACCCCCGAGAGGGCCGTAAAAAGCTGCCGGTACTGCCCGATGTCTCCTGCATGCCGCAGGAGATCCAATTTTGGCAAACCGGGACCTGGAGACCCCAAGTAGGACTCACGAGGAGGCCGGACGAGGGAAGCCCCGGGGAAACAAGCACCCACGAGAGGTACGAGGTTCTACCCCCCCCCCCCCCCCCCCGAGAGGAGAGAGAGGTTTTACTCTCAACCTTTCCCTGTAGGGACAGGAAAAACACTGGTGGGAGGTTGAGGGAGGGGCTATTTAATGCTCTCAATTTCCTGTCCCTACAGAGGAAGGGGAAGCAACCTCCAGTGGGGCCGTCATGGTGACGAAATGGAAAATCTAAGTTTATAGGAAAAAAAACAACCCTCGTTTTGTGTACGCAGTCCCTATGCACTGCTCTGCCTCGGCGATTACATACAACTCATGTCTCGTCCGACCTTCATGTCTCATGTTTTACTCTGCACTTCCCTTCCTTATGAGACAATACTACAAGACGGGCGTGTCTGACTACACAAAGATTAGTTTGTAGTCTGTTGCCATGGAAATCAGTTTTCTAATACGATACCTATTGGGGTGAAGAACACTGTAGCCGCCACCAGGAATCCAAGGACGAGCCCCACCAGGAGGACACAGAGGTAAACGCAGCCGAACCTCCACCAGTAAGCGACCAGCAGGAGGCCCCCGACCACACCCATCAGAGCGCTCAGCGAGAGGCGGGCTGTCGGGAGAAAAGAATGATACAGCACTGATAGGGATGGGAGGAGGAGCCTATGTGACAGCCACATACTGTAAGACTTACCGTCATGGTTGAGTTGTGTGAAACTTGTGAGGAGAAGGAACATGAAAAATCCAAAGATGATGAACCCCATGGAGAAGAAACCTGGAGGAAGAGCCAAGAGTCACATGGAGCCCAAGACCCCCGAACACATGAGGGGCGGAGCTCAAGGAGGCCCGGGTACCCACCCGACACACGAGGGGCGGAGCACGAGGCGGCCCAGGGACCCCCCAGAAACACGAGGGGCGGAGCACGAGGCGGGCCAGGGACACCCCCAGACACACGAGGAGCGGAGCACGAGGCGGCCCAGGGACACCCCCAGACACGAGGGGCGGAGCACGAGGAGGCCCAGGGACACCCCCAGACACACGAGGGGCGGAGCACGAGGCGGCCCAGGGACCCCCCAGAAACACGAGGGGCGGAGCACGAGGCGGCCCAGGGACACCCCCAGACACACGAGGAGCGGAGCACGAGGCGGCCCAGGGACCCCCCAGAAACACGAAAGGGGGAGCACAAGGAGGCCCAGGGACCCCCCCAGACACACGAGGGGCGGAGCACGAGGCGGCCCAGGGACCCCCCCAGACACACGAGGGGCGGAGCACGAGGCGGCCCAGGGACCCCCCCAGACACACGAGGGGCGGAGCACGAGGCGGCCCAGGGACCCCCCCAGACACACGAGGGGCGGAGCACGAGGCGGCCCAGGGACCCCCCCAGACACACGAGGGGCGGAGCACGAGGCGGCCCAGGGAGCCCCCAGACACACGAGGGGCGGAGCACGAGGCGGCCCAGGGACCCCCCCAGACACACGAGGGGCGGAGCACGAGGCGGCCCAGGGACCCCTCCAGACACACGAGGGGGGGAGCACGAGGCGGCCCAGGGACACCCCCAGGGACACGAGGGGCGGAGCACGAGGCGGCCCAGGGACCCCCCAGAAACACGAGGCGGCCCAGGGAGCACAAGGAGGCCCAGGACCCTCCCCACCCCTGACACGCGAGAGGCGGAGCACGAGGCGGCCCAGGGACCCCTTAACACGAGGGTCGGAGCACTTACCAGTTTTAAGAAACCGATGCCCGAAGAAGCAGATGAAGAGGCCGAAGATGGCGCAGACGGTGAAGAAGACCTTGGTGGAGACCTGACCTATAGGAGAAGGAGGAGGGTTATCCAATAGGTCAATGCCCATGTGACAATTCTCAGGAGCCCCCCGGACCCTCCATAGACGTTACCGAGGGTCCTGCAGTTGTCCATGGGATCGGTGAAGCTGCAGGCGTAGGTGTGCACCGGCACGTAGGCCGCAGACGTGTTCAGGACGGGGTCACGGACCACCACATTGTAGATGACCCCCTGCCCGGGGACAGAAGAGAAGGACATGGTGGTCCTGTCGCTGGAGGTCAGGGTGGCCAGCTGGGAGAATAATGGGGGATACATTAAAAATATGCGGCATAGAGAGACCCCCGACCACTAATAAAGGGGATGTCCCTCCGCTCATTGTTCTCATGCTGATGATAGGAGGGTCTCTAGACCACCAGGGATACTGGAATGACCCCCATCCCTGACCAGTAACTCTGCTGTGATGCTCTGTGCTGCTGTGGGACCCCCCTGGACTTACCTTCACCCCGTTGGCAGTGATGTCGGGGGTCAGGGTCATCTTCTGTAGATGCGCCAGCAGATCCGAGTCGTTGAGATTGTTCTCGGGCAGGAAGTACTGGTAGACGTCGTACTGCAGCCGCCACCGCGACCCCTGACCCATCTGGACATCGCAGGCCGGAGGGGTCTCCTCCCTGTACAGAGGAGTCACACATGAGGTCACCCGAAATGACTGATACCCGCTGACCCATCCCGGGCGCCCCCATCACCCATACCTGGCGTGCCCCAAGTTGGCCGGAGCGAACATGATGACCGTCTCATAGAGGTTGTACTGGAGGTAAACATTGGGGTCCACGTCCAGACTGAACTCCAGGTTACACCCCCCGGGGATCGGGTCTGAGGACAGGAAGGTCACAGTTATCACATACAGGAGCTAGAACTATAGCAGGAGACTTACCCATAATACACCAGAAGCACTTACCTGTCTCTGTGAATGGTATGGTGATGGCCGATGCCAGTAAGGGGTCCGGGGAGGTGGTCTCCAAATACCAGGTGCACAGGGTCTGGTTAGTGATGAGGGCGGTAAGGAGCCCAGGATCAACGCCGGTCACCGAGTCATTTACACTAGGGATCTGCAAGACACCAGCAGCAGAATAGTGAGTGCAGCGCTGGAGTATAATACAGGATGTAACTCAGGATCAGTACAGGATAAGTAATGTCATGTATGTACACAGTGACTGCACCAGCAGCAGAATAGTGAGTGCAGCTCTGGGGTATAATACAGGATGTAACTCAGGATCAGTACAGGATAAGTAATGTCATGTATGTACACAGTGACTGCACCAGCAGCAGAATAGTGAGTGCAGCTCTGGGGTATAATACAGGATGTAACTCAGGATCAGTACAGGATAAGTAATGTCATGTATGTACACAGTGACTGCACCAGCAGCAGAATAGTGAGTGCAGCTCTGGGGTATAATACAGGATGTAACTCAGGATCAGTACAGGATAAGTAATGTCATGTATGTACACAGTGACTGCACCAGCAGCAGAATAGTGAGTGCAGCTCTGGGGTATAATACAGGATGTAACTCAGGATCAGTACAGGATAAGTAATGTCATGTATGTACACAGTGACTGCACCAGCAGCAGAATAGTGAGTGCAGCTCTGGGGTATAACACAGGATGTAACTCAGGATCAGTACAGGATAAGTAATGTCATGTATGTACACAGTGACTGCACCAGCAGCAGAATAGTGAGTGCAGCTCTGGGGTATAATACAGGATGTAACTCAGGATCAGTACAGGATAAGTAATGTCATGTATGTACACAGTGACTGCACCAGCAGCAGAATAGTGAGTGCAGCTCTGGGGTATAATACAGGATGTAACTCAGGATCAGTACAGGATAAGTAATGTCATGTATGTACACAGTGACTGCACCAGCAGCAGAATAGTGAGTGCAGCTCTGGGGTATAATACAGGATGTAACTCAGGATCAGTACAGGATAAGTAATGTCATGTATGTACAGTGACTGCACCAGCAGCAGAATAGTGAGTGCAGCTCTGGGGTATAATAGAGGATGTAACTCAGGATCAGTACAGGATAAGTAATGTCATGTATGTACACAGTGACTGCACCAGCAGCAGAATAGTGAGTGCAGCTCTGGAGTATAATACAGGGTACACACCTTGCTGATGGACAGGGTGATGTTGTTATACTGAGTGTGCACTTGGATGAGGATGAAGGAGATGTTGCTAGGAATGTTCCTCAGAACAAACTCCACAGGAGATGAAACGTTCAGTGTAATATCCGTGAATCTTCCCATAGAAACTTCTGTCAGTCCTGAAAACCAAAAACAGATGATTAGAGTGGAGAAGGAGCCTCATTATACCGCACCCTGACCTGTCTATAAACCCGCACTATATTGCAACCGTATTCTACCCATAACCCAAGCAGTATTATAGTAGTTATATCCCTGTACATAGGGGGCAGTATTATAGTAGTTATATTCCTGTACATAGGGGGCAGTATTATAGTAGTTATATTCCTGTACATAGGGGGCAGTATTATAGTAGTTATATCCCTGTACATAGGGGGCAGTATTATAGTAGTTATATTCTTGTACATAGGGGGCAGTATTATAGTAGTTATATTCTTGTACATAGGGGGCAGTATTATAGTAGTTATATTCTTGTACATAGGGGGCAGTATTATAGTAGTTATATTCTTGTACATAGGGGGCAGTATTATAGTAGTTATATTCTTGTACATAGGGGGCAGTATTATAGTAGTTATTTCTTGTACATAGGGGGCAGTATTATAGTAGTTATATCCCTGTACATAGGGGGCAGTATTATAGTAGTTATATTCTTGTACATAGGGGGCAGTATTATAGTAGTTATATTCTTGTACATAGGGGGCAGTATTATAGTAGTTATATTCCTGTACATAGGGGGCAGTATTATAGTAGTTATATTCTTGTACATAGGGGGCAGTATTATAGTAGTTATATTCTTGTACATAGGGGGCAGTATTATAGTAGTTATTTCTTGTACATAGGGGGCAGTATTATAGTAGTTATATTCCTGTACATAGGGCACAGTATTATAGTAGTTATATTCTTGTACATAGGGGGCAGTATTATAGTAGTTATATTCTTGTACATAGGGGGGCAGTATTATAGTAGTTATATTCCTGTACATAGGGGGCAGTATTATAGTAGTTATATTCTTGTACATAGGGGGAAGTATTATAGTAGTTATATTCTTGTACATAGGGGGCAGTATTATAGTAGTTATATTCTTGTACATAGGGGGCAGTATTATAGTAGTTATATTCTTGTACATAGGGAGCAGTATTATAGTAGTTATATTCCTGTACATAGGGGGCAGTATTATAGTAGTTATATTCCTGTACATAGGGGGCAGTATTATAGTAGTTATATTCCTGTACATAGGGGGCAGTATTATAGTAGTTATATTCTTGTACATAGGGGGCAGTATTATAGTAGTTATATTCCTGTACATAGGAGGCAGTATTATAGTAGTTATATTCTTGTACATAGGGGACAGCATTATAGTAGTTATATTCCTGTACATAGGGGACAGTATTATAGTAGTTATATTCTTGTACATAGGGGGCAGTATTATAGTAGTTATATCCCTGTACATAGGGGCAGTATTATAGTAGTTATATTCTTGTACATAGGGGGCAGTATTATAGTAGTTATATTCCTGTACATAGGGGACAGTATTATAGTAGTTATATTCTTGTACATAGGGGGCAGTATTATAGTAGTTATATCCCTGTACATAGGGGCAGTATTATAGTAGTTATATTCTTGTACATAGGGGGCAGTATTATAGTAGTTATATTCCTGTACATAGGGGGTAGTATTATAGTAGTTATATTCTTGTACATAGGGGGCAGTATTATAGTAGTTATATTCTTGTACATAGGGGGCAGTATTATAGTAGTTATATTCTTGTACATAGGGGGCAGTATTATAGTAGTTATATTCCTGTACATAGGGGGCAGTATTATAGTAGTTATATCCCTGTACATAGGGGCAGTATTATAGTAGTTATATTCCTGTACATAGGGGGCAGTATTATAGTAGTTATATTCTTGTACATAGGGGGCAGTATTATAGTAGTTATATTCCTGTACATAGGGGCAGAATTATAGTAGTTGTAGTAATGTATCTGGTGAAGTTTCAAGAAAACCCAGAACACGAGGATAACATTTGTCTCTGTAGTTTATGATAATGTAGAATTATAGTGAAGTCTGTGACTTGTGTTGGGGGGGGGGGGGGGGGGAGGGAGTTTTATGTCATTGTGTTAGTATTCGGTACTTTCCACTAGAATTGTTACAATTGTATCCATAGAGGGGAATCCCTCAGGTCACATGACGGCCGCTATACTGTGGACAGGAGACATTTGGGGAGCTCCTGTATGGAGTGCATGTGATGCTCCCTTCTTCCTTTAGAGGGCGCTATAGGAGACATGTGCAGCTTTCTATGGTAGTAATATTTGATCCTGATCGAGTATGGAGACCATCAGTAGGTTGGCAGCAGTTGGTTAGATAGGAGAATCTACAACAACCCATGTCCTCAATTTTATGAGTTACGTCGAGCTGTTCCTTAGTCTTACTTGCAAAATCACTTGGTAATAGTCTGTCCCATGTGGGCGGGGCTACATGCCATTCCTGGATCGGAGGGCCAGTCTCTCGTCTACGATTGGCCAGTCCGGCACTGATCTCCAAACTGACAACTTCACAAGACTGAAGTCACAACTCCAGACCATGTGTCGGCCTTACAATACTCAGAGTGTCCCCCTCCCACCGGGACTACAATACTGCACTGTTGTCACCCGTATTACTTTGAGCCCCTCCGTCCAAGTCTACAATATTTTACTAAAGTCCCACCAGGACTTCAATACTGAACTATAGTCATCTATGATACTCCGACCCCCTCCCACCAGGACTATGGTACTCTTTATTCTATGGGAGTCCTTGCATCAAAAAATGACTTTAGTAGCCCCTAGTTGAATGAGAATTATACATGACTACAGTACAGTATAGTCCCGGCAGGGAGTCCAAGCCTCAGGACTACAGTACAGCGTCATATTCCCAGCGGGAGTCCTTTAATCATAGATGACTACAGTACAGAACTGTAGTCCTGGTGGAATTATCTTCCTTGCATCATATGACTACAGTCCAGTATTGTAGCCCCAGCGGAGGTCCTTGCATCATATATGACTACATTCCAGTACTGTCCCAGTGGGAGTCCTTGCATCATATATGACTACAGTATTGTAGCCTCGGCAGGAGTAACCATGCTGCTGTGAGTACAGGTTGTCCAACACATGAGTTTTCCTTACCCCTCAGATATTGTCTTCTGTACATTTCCATTTCTCCCCATCTCTGCTTGCTGTCAGTAATCTGGAGCTTTCTCATTTACACCCAGGGGCTGAGAATCTGCCCAGACTGAGGGATAATCCTAATCTGCAGATAATTCTTCATACTGAGACTGACACATTGTAACAGGAACGGGTGTATCACACTAACACTAAACTTATACACTGCAACAACCCCTCAGCTGTGAGTAGGTATGTTATGTAGGGGTGAATCAGATGTGCGGGATATGGATGTGATCCATGGGCAGACGCTAAGGAGTCGCACCCCCCCCCCCCACCCCGGGGTCAGAGGGAAGGTCACGACTAATACGCAGCAGGGAGCACAACACATGACACAACGTGTGACCGGCTGTGAAACGCATTTAGTAGACGAGGACAAAGCTGCTCTATGGGGATGAATGGGGGGAGAGATCTAATAAAGCAGCCACCCCCCTCCCCCAAATATCCAGGGTCAGCAGCTTCACACCACGGGGTCACCACATGTCAAGCCCGACAGAGGTGAGAGGTCACACAAGGGCGGCACCTCCACCCCAGCGATGTACTGCAATCCCTACCCATTCTATAACTATTCATCTCATGCATGTTCAGCCAAACTATCTGCATCGTCATACAAGGTCTTGTTTTTTATGGGGCAGGTAGTAGCTTTCCAGTAACCGACTCCTCCGCTGATCAGATACAAATCAACTATTATAGAATTACTCAACCAATGTGTGTCCCCTATGCCTGTATTATGGCAGGTAACCATCTACATTCTCATAGGAGAGCTTGTTTTTTGTGGGATAGGTAGTAATTTTATAACATAGGACCCTCAATGATCAGGCACTTATTCACAGTTATGAAATTATTTAACCAAATCATGCCCCTATGCCTGTATTAGGGCAAAGATCTATGTAGTCATACGAGGTCTTGTTTTTACATGGGGCAAGCCCAAGCTTTCCAGTAGAAGATTCCCTTGTAGCAGATACTTATCCACTTTTATAGAATTACTCAATCATTTCTTGTCCTTATTATTGTGGCAGATCTCGATCTACATTCACCTACAAGGTCTTGTTTTTTGTTGGACGGGTCCTAGAATTCAAACACCTACTGATCAGACACATATCTGCTATTATAGAATTAGTAAACTAATCCTTTGCTGCTCAACTAATTCTAATTCTTTTGCACGTATTAGGTGAATCTTAATTGTCCTACAAGGTCTTGTTTTTTGTTGGACGGATCCTAGAATTCATCAAACACTTACTGATCAGACACACCTGCTATTATAGTATTAGTAAACTAATCCTTTGCCCGACAACTAATTCTATGGCAGAGAAATCTAAATTGTCCTACAAGGTCTTGTTTTTTAGAGGACCGGTTTTAGTTTTCAAGTAACGGAACCCGACTGATTGTACAATTATCCCATGCATTATTGTAGGGACTTGCCCCCATTTTAGCACTGTGCCCTCCTGGATGAGTCAAAATGTGACTCTAGATTTAACCCATTCATTTCAGCTTGGCCTATGAAGCACAAGATGTAGGTTCCTATCGGGTTGTATAACTGAGGGGCTCCTCACAGTAAGGAGGATTACAGGCGACAATGCAGTAGATGACCCCACCGAGTGTTTAATCTGGAAAAACGTGGCTCAGATAGCGCCCTCTCTACAAGGTATAATCACACGACTCCCCCTTTAAGCCTGCAGCCTCACAGTTCGTGTCTGCGGCAAAGTCAGATGTAAGACAGGAAGATTGGTGGCCGCAGCCACAGCATTATATAACAGGGGGAGGGGAAGTGACACGCTGTAACGGAGGAAGGTGCTACAACCACATACAGTACCCACAGCAGGGACCATGGAAATTAATGGTCGCCTGAAATATAAAGGAGCTAATCCAAATCAAAAACTCACCCCAAACCCCCACCCCCGTGTCCATAATATCTGGTACTAGGAAAGCAGGGTGACCTCAGCTAAAGCCGCCATTACAGCTTGTAAGTCATCTTCCTACTGCTGTATTATAGCAGAACTATATCTACACTGTCATACGAGGACTTGTTTTTTGTGTGAAGGGTCCTGATTTTCTGGTACCAGACCCTTATCCCCTAAAGTAGAGTAACAACTCATTCATGTTTCTACTCTATCTACACTGTCCTACAAGTCCTAATCAACCAATTCATGACTATATTATGAACAAGGTCTTGTTTTTTTGTGGGATGGCTCCTAGCTAACCAGTAGAACCCTCCGAGTATCAGGTACTTATCCCAGATTATAGAATAAGTCAATTTATTCATGTTCTTAGGCCTGTCCCACAGCAGAACGCCATCAACGCGATCAAACTAGGTCTTGTTTTTTTGGGGGTAGGTCCTATTTAATAACCGACTTTCAACGATATTCAGTTACAGAATTAGTCAACCAATTAAATTCCCATGCTTGTATAATGGCAGACTGCATTTACATCATACATTTACTTGTATTGATTGATTACTTATGGCCCCTTTCCTAAGGATTGACCCTTTTAAATACGTGGGGTCATATGAGAAGCGTATGAGGACAGCATCACAGCCACAGAAGGGTGAATAACAAGGAAGCAGCTGAGGAGCGAGACAACACAACGAGAAGGAAGAAGAATAAGAATAAGGAGAAGTTGCTCTTGAGTAATAGAAAGTTCAGCAACTTCGAGGGAATCTATCCAAAAGAGCAGAGGAAGCCAATGTAACTAACAGATTCCCCTAGCCCCGCCCATTTGTCTACAAATTATAAACAATGTATAAAACACAACCTATCAAAATTGTATAAAATTTTGCTCAACAAGATAGACAGCAGCCCGAGAGGGAGCTACACATCTAGAGATAGATAGCAGCCAGAAAGAGAGAGAGGGGGAGCTACACATCTAGAGATAGATAGCAGCCCGAGAGAGAGAGGGAGCTACACATCTAGAGATAGATAGCAGCCAGAGAGAGGGAGCTACACATCTAGAGATAGATAGCAGCCAGAGAGAGGGAGCTACACATCTACAGATAGATAGCAGCCAGAGAGAGGGAGCTACACATCTACAGATAGATAGCAGCCAGAGAGAGGGAGCTACACATCTACAGATAGATGGGAGCTACACATCTAGAGATAGACAGCAGCCCGAGAGAGGGAGCTACACATCTAGAGATAGACAGCAGCCCGAGAGGGAGCTACACATCTAGAGATAGACAGCAGCCCGAGAGGGAGCTACACATCTAGAGATAGATATACGATGCATATGAGAGGCAAGGCACTGGCGATGCTGGTGGTTGGCACAGGACACATATACACCGGGTTACACGCATGGCGGTCGCTCTCCTCTTACCCTGGGCGGCGGTGTAGGTGACTCCCAGCAGGAGCAGGGAGGTGATGATCCCGCAGCCCCGCATCTTGCTGCCCGCTCCCGGGTTGCTCTGCCTCTCACCCGCCGCAGCCATACTGCAGCCCGCCCCGATCACCACGCTTCCCGTCTGGTCCCTGCACTGCTGCAGCTGGATACTAAAAGACAGAGCGCAGCGCACTTCCGGTATTTGGAACGCGTCGCCCGAGCCGTCCAGCCCATTGCACACGACACTTCCGGTCTGAAAGAAGAAGGGAAAAAAAAACATCAACAACTTGTCCAGCGCTGGGATCCGCCCACCATCCCGTGTATTGTGTGTGCTATATGGACTAGTATTAGCCGCAACCAATAACATGTCAGGGTTCATTTATTTCTAACGCGGGTTAGTAAATGAAAGAAAGAATCTAATTGGGTCTAATGTAACCAATCAGGTGACGGCTTCACATTTCTTAATGTCAGAAGGAAAATGAAAGCTCCGATCTGATTGGCTGGCTGACACAAGTGTGCACAGTTTTGATTTGTCTACATTCGATTCAAAAGTGAAACCAGAGAGGTGATTGGTTGCTGCTGGCAACCGTTTCAGATGCATGCTCCTACAGATTTGGCGGGGCAGGGGATAATTTTGGTTACAATAGGGAGGGGGGGTGCTGTTGTGTTGAAAATATAAAATATTTTGTGGAGGGTTCGTGTTTCCAGTGTTTCTTCTTTCAGGGTACATCACACGTGTCCATAAAATCATAAACCAAATTTATCTTGAATAACTTAAAGGGGTTTTCCTATTTCAGCCAATAAAGGTTATTGTTTGAATAATGAAAAGTTCTACAATTTTCCAAAATACCTTCTGTATCAACTCCTCATGGATTTCTAGATCTCTGCTTGCTGTCACTCTATAGAAAGCTTCCCTGTCTACTACCAGTGGATAAAAATCAGACCCTGGTCACACAGTGATTATTATATGTGTACTGTGTAGGATACAGTACACTTAGGTATATATTATAAATAACAATAATGTTCGGCGCAAAATAAAATTAGAACAAAGTGGGTGGATAATACGAGGGCGGTTCAATAAGTCCCCGTGTTTGACGACAGAGGGCGCTCCGGGGGGAGGTTGGTGTTATCATCGTGCGCTGCCATCTATCAAACAACGGCAAAACAAATTTCAGACTAGTTTGGATGTGGCGGCCATATGAGTAAGACATGTTTTGTGATTTTTCACTAAGATGGAAAAAGCGCAGTACCGTTCGGTAATTCGCCCGGCAGACGTGGTTACCGAGGAAATCATTCAAAAAGTTCACAACATGATACTCGCTGATCGACGAACGAAAGTGTGCGAAGTTGCAGAGGCCGTAGTTGCGTCCACTGGAGCGGCAAATAATATTTTACATGATAAGTTGGCGATGAAAAAGTTGTCGTCCCGATGGGTGCCGCGATTGTTCACGGGGGACAACAAGCGTATGCGGCTGGTAACCTCGGAGCAGTGTTCGGAGAAATTTAAGTGAGATCCGAAGTAGTTTTTGTGTCAAGTTTTTCATCATTACACACCAGAAAATAAGCAACGATCAAAGCAATGGATTTCTACCGGTGAATCTGCTCCAAACTTGCTCCCGCACCCCCTGTATTCACCCGTTCTGGCTCCCTGCGACTTTTTCTTGTTCCCTAACATGAAGAGATGGCTCGCGGGCAACAAATTTAGCTCAAACGAGGAAGTCATCGCCAGGGGAGAGGCGTATTTTGGAGAGCTCGACAAATCCTATGTTTTGGAGGGGTTAAAATATGGCAGCAACGTTGGGAGAAGTGTATCTTTCTAAAAGGGGACTATGTTGAAAAAGAAAAATTTTTTTATGAAGAAATGGTGTCTTCATTTCTAACACGGGTACTTATTGAACCGCCCTCGTATTCCTACAGGAGCAGTGTAATCAGCTAATCCAAAACAAATTTACCCCTAGACTGAATTTAATTTTCCTAGCCTGGAGCTTTCTCTTGATCTGTATATATTTGTGTTCAGGAATATGTGTTTAGTTTTTTTTTTTTTAAAGTATTTATTTTTGCAGTTTTTGAATTTTTATACAAACATAATAAACAAAACCAGAAATCAAGATTGTCTGTCACATATTTCCTTCCCCCCAATACAGGATTATTATATAACAGCCATGGTAACAGTCAGGTTCTTACTGCGTTTCAAAACTACCTGAGGGATATTACATAGTAGATAACAGCAGGATACTGCAGCCAGACATCTTGTTACAACACAAACAACTATTGACACAGGGACAATCAGTCACACACACACACACACCAGCACGCTCAGTCTCCTTCATCATGGAGAGGAATATAAATCACATGTGATTATAGGGCAGTATGGGGAGTCGCGCACCATCTGGACCAGATGCGGTCAAACTTCTGGGGACACTTCCTGTTGGTATACAGGGACCGGTAGTGGGGAATGACACTATTAATGAGTAGTATCCATCTTTTTAATGGAGGGGGCTCCTGGTCCTTCCAGGTCATCACCACCACTTTTCGGGCGTAGTATAGTACAAACCTAAAGAAAATTTTGTCATAGTGGCCATTGACAACTTCGTTTATGATACCGAGGAGACACACAGAGGGAGATAGTAAGCGTGGGAAATCAAAGTGTAAATTAAGGAACTCCAGCACTTCGGACCAGAAGACATGGACCCTAGGGCAGGACCAGACACAATGCAGGAAGGATCCGACTTCAGCCTGACAGCGAAAGCAAAGATCATTGGGCATTGCTCCCATGCGGAATAGTCTAGCAGGGGTGAAATATACTCGATGGAGGAATTTAGATTGGATCAGGAAGTCCCTCGCACTCACTACAGATGTGAAGTAGGACAGTTCGACCTCCCTCCAGTCATCATCTGACAGGTCAGGGATATCCTGTCTCCAGCGTTCACAGGCTCTGTCAAACGGTCTGGACTTTTGCTCTTGTAGGAGAGCATAGCACTGAGTGAGTGGCTTAGGGAGGTCCGGGGTACTCATCAGAGTCTCTAGTTTGGAGAATTTCACTGTCAGGCTGAAGGAGCCGAATTGGGCTTTGAATGCGTGTCGCAGTTGCGTGTAATAGAAGCTGGCCGTATTGGGTACCGCATGTCTCTCCCTTATCTCGTTAAAGCTGAGTAATTCTGTTTCCGGGGATAAGAGCTGGCCTACAAATTTCACCCCCGCCGCCCCCCACATTGTCCAGCCTGGGAGGGAGAGGAAGTGAGAGAGCCACGGATTGAGCCACAATGGAGTCCTAGGCGAGAGGGGGGGAGAGCTGCTCGGTTCTACCAGGGATTGTGCCCTACGCCAGCACACCGCTACCGTACGTAGGGGAAGTGGGGTATCAGAAGGGGACTTGTATCTGTACAGCAGGTTTGTAAGGGCCTCATAGGAACCCACCAGGGCACCAGCCAATGCAGTAGCTGCATTACCCATGTCTATATCTATCCACCACTGGGCATATACTAGCTGGGAAGCCAGGTAATAGAGATACAGATCCGGGGCAGCCAGTCCACCCCTAGACTTGGGAGCCTGAAGCAGCGCTAGACTGAATCGCGGGGCGCTACTCTGCCAGTAAAAGGACCTGAGAATGCCGTCTATGCGTTTAAACAGGCTCTTAGGAAGTAGTATAGGGCAGGCATGGAAAAGGTATAGAAATTTTGGGAGAAAAATCATTTTAAATATATTAATACGCCCGTATAGGGACAAGGGGAGAGTGGACCAGGCTTTTAGGCGCGATTCCGTTGCAGCTATCAGGGGTGTAATGTTTAACTCCGTAAATGCCTGGACCTTGCGTGACACCTGGACTCCCAGATATTTAAAGGTGGACACCACCCGGACTGGGACGGGGAGGGAGTGTACCCCTACATCAGATAAGGGAAAGAGGGCCGATTTGTCCCAGTTAACCCGAAGGCCTGAGAACCCCCCATAACGTTCTATCAGGGCCAGAAGGGATTCCAGAGAGGGGCCCACATCCCCAAGATATACAAGTGTATCATCAGCATAGAGAGATACCTTTTCAATAATAGTACCTCTAGTTATGCCCTTAATGCCCTCAGAGTGGCGGATCGCCACAGCAAGGGGCTCAATGGCGAGTGCGAAGAGGAGGGGAGATAGTGGGCAACCCTGTCTAGTGCCCCTAGCCATAGGGAGAGTAGGTGAGATGTTAAGATTAGTCCACACCCTAGCCTTGGGATCGTTATACAGTAGCTTAACCAATGCTGTAAATCGAGGGCCAAAACCCATTCTAGGCAAAAGGGTCCACAATAGGGCCACTCCACAGAATCAAACGCCTTACAATTGTCTAAGGATAATATAAACCCTGGGTCTGGAGACCGCTCTGCCTCTGCAATGTTCAGGTGTAGTCTTTGTATATTTATGTCAGTTCCCCTCCCAGGCATAAAGCCTGTCTGGTCCGGGTGAACCAATGATAGTATTACTTTGTTAAGCCTTGTTGCCAGAATTTTTGCTAGTATTTTAACATCTGAGTTTAGGAGGGAAATTGGACGGTATGAGTCAGGAAGCAGGGGATCCTTGCCAGGCTTAGGAAGAACTACAATAAGGGCCTCTCGCATGGAGTCGGGGAGGGAACCACTATCAAGCGCATCGGAGTACAGGCTGAGGAGAAGGGGGACCAGAGTCTCACAGTTATCCCTATACCACTCACCTCCCAGCCCATCAAGTCCAGGTGTCTTACCGGGGGGCAACGATTGGATGGCCAGTTCCACCTCCTCTGCCGAGAGCGGAGCATCAAGCTCCGATGACTGTGCCTGTGTGAGCCTCCAAAGTGGAAGACTGTCAAGGAATCCGGAGATCTCGACGGAAGAGGCGGACAATCTGGAGCTGTAAAGAGAAGAATAGTATTCATGAAATACCATGTTAATGGCCCGGGGTTCTGTGATCAATGCTCCGTTACCATCAATAATAGAGGGAACGGAAGCACAGGGGCGTTCAGCCCGCGATAAATACGCAAGCAGCTTCCCGTTTTTATCTCCAAATTCAAAGATGGACGCTTCCCTGGCTAGCAGGCGTTTGCTGGTGCGCTCCTTCACTACAGCTAGATGGTTCCTCTGCGCCTGAGCCCAAGTCTTTTTATTCCCCGGAGTAGGTTTCTCTAGATAATCCTTTTCTGCAGTCACCAGTACAGCCGTCAGCCTTTCCTCCTGGGCATTTAAGGACTTCCTATGGCCAGCTACCCCCGACATGAATGCCCCCCGCACCGAGGACTTGTACGAGTCCCAGACTAGAAGAGGATCAGGATGGGTTGAGTGTACATCCCAAAACTCGCTGTGCGCAGCCCTAACAGTACTCTGGACCGCTGGGGACAGGAGCCAAGCCGGGTGCAGGCGCCATAAGCGGGAGTCGCTGGGGGGGCCTATAAGGAGACTAATGAACAAGGCGGAGTGGTCTGACGCACTGCGCGGGCAATAGGATATCTGGTCAACGTGCTGCATCATATCAGGGGAGACAAAGGCCAGATCAATCCGAGAGAAGCTCTTATGAACAGAGGAATAAAATGAATATTCTCTCTCTTGAGGGTGTTTACTACGCCAAACATCGGCGAGGTCTAGAGAGGTGAGCCACTCGTTCAGACGGGCCGAGCCTGTGTCAAGACCACTTGTACGATCCAAGGAGGGGTTAGGGACTGCATTGAAGTCACCAATACAGAGTAGCGGGCTTGGAGGCATAGCAGCCAGCTTACTGGATATTAGGTGCAATACAGCTGGATCAAAGGGAGGTGGGACATAAATAGACGCAATAGTAAAGGTAAAGCCCCACAAGGCACAATGTATGACTACATAACGGCCAAAGTGATCCGGTGCTACCTGTATGACCTCTATGGGAAGCGCTTTGGATATGAGTATGGATACTCCCCTGGCGTAGACAGAGTAGGAGGAATGGTAACCTCTAGCCACCCAGGCCCGCTTCAGGGAGAGGACCTTCTGACCCGTAAGGTGTGTCTCTTGGATACATACAATATGGGGGGCCTGACGCTTAATGACATCTAACATCAGAGCCCTCTTGAATTTGGAGTTAAGTCCCCTCACATTCCAACTCATTACCTTAAGTGAAGACATCTTAGCGGAAGGGAAAGGGGTGTGGGGAAGGAGACGTGAGCAACCAAGCATTCATCCTTTCATACCACAGAGACATATACAGACAGACAACAGTGAGCATAACAAATATAACAGAACTGAACTAACAATCCCAAGAATACAAACCCCCTGTCTAACACCCTAACAGCAGTAGTGTAGACCTAGACCCACTAACAGTCAAATAGTAGAACAGTGGTCCCTAACTCAAGACAAACCTACACCATTTGTCCCGGGACCTTCAACCCTTAATGAATAGATGATCAGGAGGTTATTAGGCAGCCATATTTAGAGAGAACCAAGAGGAAGTAGGGGAGGGGGGGGGGGGGAAGGAGGAAGACGCAAGGAGGTAATGGTAGGGGGAGGTAATGGTAGGGGGAGGTGGGAAGGGGGGGGAGGGAGGGAGAGAATGGAGTGCCATAAATGGCGCACGGTCAAGATGACCAAGAAGAAAGCGCAAATCAATCACAGGGTACATTTGTGAGGCACGTAAAGCGTAAACAAATATTAGAATACTGTAACAGTGATTTGGGACCCCTGGATAACCACTCAGGACCAAGTCCAGCACAGTCACTGCACATCAGACAAAAGGATATGTGAGTCCAGTCACTCAGGAGGTGCGGGCCTTGCAGCTGGAGCCCGTGGAGCTGCATCAGCCCAGTGAAGTGCTTCGGTTGGGCAAGTGAAGAATCAAGTCTTCTGACCATCCACTATTCGGAGCTTGGCAGGGTACATCATGGAGTATTTATACCCCTTGTCACGGAGACGGGCACGGACCTCGGTGAATTGTGCTCGCTGTTTCCTGACGGATGCAGAGAAATCAGGGTAGAAGGACACTCTGCTGTTGGCATAGAGAATTTCTCCCTTGGTACGGACAGCCCTGAGGATAGAGTCCCTGTCCCTAAAGTGCAGCAGCCGGGCCAGGAAGGGTCTTGGATTGCCCCCTGGGGGGCCAGGGCGGAATGGCACACGATGGGCCCTTTCTACTGTGAAGAACGGGGAGAAGGTATCTGCAGGAAGCATATTTTTGAGCCAATTTTCAAAAAAGGATACAGGGTCAGACCCTTCCACTTTTTCGGGGAGGCCAACCACTCTGACGTTGTTCCGTCGCAGGCGGTTTTCGAGATCATCAGCTCTGTCGATGGAAGCAGACATTTGGCGCTGAAGCTCTCTTATCTGTGTCGGCATAGGCCTCTGGACATCTTCCACTTCAGATATTCTGCGTTCAGTTTCTGTTATTCGCTCTTTGGCTTTGTGAACATCGTGTCTTAAAAGAACAAAGTCCTGTCGCAGCTCATCCACCTTGGTAACCAGTTTGGATTGGCACCCATTAATGGCCGCCAGCACCTCTGCAAATTTGCGGTCCAGTTCAGTGGCCGCGTCAGACGGATCAGCACCCTCTTCATAGCTTACGAGCTGCGGCGGGCTCTGGGAGCCTTCAAAGAGGGAGGGAGAGGAGTTTGGGGACCCCTGAGGAGAGCAGGGCTGTGTGCGGGAGAATCTCCCCAACTTTTTGGCAGCGTTTGACTGAATCTGTGCAAGAACGGCTTGTGATGTGGAGCATTCCTGCGCATCCAGGGGTTCCAGGGACTGGAATGGAGGATCTTCATGGATGGATTCATCATCCGATGGAGGCGCAGACACCCCGGACGCTGCTTTTTGCAATTTAGCCGTCCTCCTCCGGTTACCCATGGCGTCTGGACAGGGGGGCCAGTGATAAACAATCGAGGAGCCTAGCGTCCAGTAATTAGCAGAGATACAGTCTAAACCCACGTGGAGTATTGCAGCGGCACTGCAAGGGTTAATATAGAACAAAACCCAGGAGCAGGGGATCACTGGGAGTATGGTGGGCTGTACAGCTTGGGGTCCCCAGGTGAGAGGAGGGCAGCAGCAGGGGAATTACTTCCCTACCTTGTTCCTGGCTGCAGTCCGGCAGTGACAGGGTTAACCCTGCGCGCCTAGGCCCCAGGCAGCGCAGGGGAGTCCAGCAAGATGGCGCCTCCGGCCGGATACAGGGCTGGCTGGAGCGCTGCCACGATCCCCTGACAGGGCAGGTCAGCAGCACAGCGGGTCGGCGGCACAGCACGGGGGGGGGGGGGGGG
This sequence comes from Engystomops pustulosus, assembly GCF_040894005.1. Taxonomy (NCBI): domain Eukaryota; kingdom Metazoa; phylum Chordata; class Amphibia; order Anura; family Leptodactylidae; genus Engystomops; species Engystomops pustulosus. Next base: position 9,016,646 of record NC_092414.1, on the reverse strand, counting down.
TTCCCTCCCCCGGTATTCAACACCTCTCCGGTGTACAGCCGCGATGTCGGGCGGCTATGGTCCCGCCGCCGCGCGGGACACGTGGGAGGCCGCAGGAGCTGAAGTGCTGGAGGGGACCGCACGGAGCCGGTGACCGCCGCGATACCGCCACCGGAGTATGGGGGCAAGTACCCGCGGCACCGGGGAGCAGACTGGAGGGGGTACAGGTAAGGATGGCTGCCTGGGAAGGGTGATAGGGTGCCAGGTCCCGGGAGCTCCGCGGTGCACGTCCTCCTAGGTCGGCATCAGGCCACGCCCCCCCGAATATGTGTTTAGTTATAACTATACATCAATGAATTCCGAGGGGGCACTGTCTCCGGTGACAGGGCTTTTTCACTATGAGAACTGTCAATCTGTGGAATAGCCGAGCTCAGGCGCTGGTCACAGCAGAGAGTTCACAGCAGGGACAGCAGAGAGTTCAGGTGCTGGTCACAGCAGGGACAGCAGAGAGCTCAGGAGCAGAGCACAACAGGGACAGCAGAGAGCTCAGGTGCTGGTGACAGCAGAGAGCTCAGGTGCTGGTCACAGCAGGGAGCTCAGGTGCTGGTCACAGCAGGGACAGCAGAGACAGCAGAGAGCTCAGGCGCTGGTCACAGCAGGGACTGCAGAGAGATGAGGAGCAGAGCACAGCAGGGACAGCAGAGAGCTCAGGTGCTAGTCACAGCAGGGACAGCAGAGAGCTCAGGTGCTGGTCACAGCAGGGACAGCAGAGAGCTCAGGTGCTGGTCACAGCAGGGACAGCAGAGAGCTGAGGAGCAGAGCAGGGACAGCAGAGAGACCTCCAATTCAGCGGAGCTCAGGGATGTAAATAAAGAAGCATGGAGAGTCTGCACACAGTAGCGAATCACATCAGGGATTTTGTTCAAGGTAATAAGGCAATAAAGGCACATGGGCAACTCTTTTAAAAGAGTGGCCAACCCCTTTTACCCCTTCAAGACGCAGCCAGTTCGTACCTGAAGGCTCAGTCCCATTTGGCTTACGTCACTTTATTTGGTTATAACTTTATACATATAATATTTCATGTTCGTCATAAGTTTTGGTTGATATGTTGTGCATTTATTTATTTAAAAAAAAAATACAATTTGTTGGAAATTTTAAAAAATTCTAAATAATCTCTTTTTCAGATTAGTTAGTTTGACCTCCCAAATTAATTACTAACATTTCCCATGTGTCTGTTTTATGTTTTTATCTTTTTTTTAAATCTCTTCATATTATTATGACGTCACACAACTTACACATTTTATTAAAGGGGACCAGTCACCCATAAAAAAACGCACTAGGAGCTGCTTACTCCTTACATTACATTTTTAGCAATGATAAACTGCTAGATTTATCGGAACCCTCCGATGGCCACATAGTAGGAACATTAGGCCACATTAGGAACACTGGGCTGAGCTTACAACGGTCCGGCGTATTCATGAGAGGGTGGTCCGAGGAGCTGCTTCTTCTCCAGAGCGTCCCTCCCACTCCATAGACGGGTGGTGATTGCCAGGCTTCATAGGGCAGTCACCACCCCTAGTCCCGCCCCTCATGCATACACCCGACCACTGTGAGCTCGTTCCGGCGTTCTGAAGGTACGGCGCTGAAGTGTCTGCTAGCGTTATCAGAGGGTTCCGATTGAAGTATGGTGGCTTTGTAGTTTAGGGTGCCGCCATGTGTAGTACAAGATTCTGTTGGGGGTGTGCCACGGCCCGATCGCATATGCATTCTATAGAAACGCTAGAACGATATACGATCGCCCAAAAATGTGCATGAAATATACGGCAGCCGTTATACGGCAGGATCTTGTTATCAGGATCAGGCCATGTTCACATGGTATACAGGACGTATACAAGGTCTTTTGTTTGCAGCCAGTGTATCTTGCACGGGTAAGTTCTGCTCATACGCCAATGACCGATGGACGTAATTGCCCGGGATGCAATGACAGCTAGGAATATGCACAGGGCCATGAAATTCACAGCCGTGTGTACGAGGCCATAGAAGCCAATGAGGACTGGTGTCAGCTGTAGAAAATAGCAAGCACAAGTACTCATTTCCTCGTCATGAGCAGGTAGCCTAAGGCCCCTTCCACACTAGCGAGTGTGATGCGATGAACTCGCATCACACTCGCAATGCAAGCTGCCGGGAACGCACGGCCCGAACGCTGCACCGCGGGAGTGAACTGACATGCTGAGTTCACTCCCGCGGTGCAGCGTTCGGGCCGTGCGTTCCCGGCAGCTTGCGTTGCGAGTGTGATGCGAGTTCATCGCATCACACTCGCTAGTGTGGAAGGGGCCTAAGGGTGCGACCACACGTTCCTATCCAAACCAGGAATGGAATAAACGTAGGAGGAGGATCAGGTTCTAATATATAAACATCATATAATTCAAAGTAGATAAGCTGCAACAGATATGGTGGACATTCTGGTCCCGAATCCTAAGTTACCAGACTACAGTGCCAAATTCTTTCCCCTTATGTTACCAGTTCCTGGGCAATCAGACTGGGGACTTTCAAGCCCAACCTTAATCAACCCTAGTTGTCTGTAAAAGGGGTTCTCTTGGGCAATTATTTTGTAAGAGCCTTGAACAATTGGAGAATTTTCTGTCTTGTTGATGGGCCAGTCCAGGCCTACCTTTGATGATGGTCCCTCAGAGCTGGAGCTTCCATGGAAATTGTCAAGGAACCTTTCCCTACACATAACACAGCATGAAGGGGCTCGGTGAAGGTGGTGGTGAAGCTGTGTAAGTGCCTGATGGGGTCACACAGCTCATAGAAGGACAACTCCCCCGCCTCATAATCCAGACAGATCCGGACTCTATCACAGGAGATCTGGTGAGCTAATTGGATCTCTACATTGTCATTTCTCACCAAATATTGATCATTAAACCACAGCCGTCTACACAAACCCCAGGACTTGTTATTATCTCCAATGAGTGACTGACGCCCCCTCCTGTCTATACTGGGGTAACACATCCCAACTCTCCACAATACTGATCCACTGATCTCCACATCCCAGTAATGTCGTCCTGAGGTAAATCCCCGGCTGCTCATCACCTGATAATTCCTGAACCTCACTGGTGTTTCTGGACGGTTCTGGGTTATTGTTGTCCTGGTTGCAGTTTTCAGGTCTTCTGATATAATGATATTATTATGAGCCGTGCTTACATCCAGTGATATGACTGCAGGACCCTCCCCATAGATCCCTCCATCTCCTGAAGATATTACCTTCCCCCCAACATATTTATTTCTGAATCGGGGGCTGGGCGGTTGTGGCCTTATGTCCCCCGGTTTTGCAGGTGAGATGGTCTGCAGATAAGTCATTATATCAGACAAACCCTCATGTAACAGCCTTGTAATTACATCCACATCTACATCATGTGTCTCATCATGTCCTCCTGTGTCCTCATCACCTCCATCATGTCCCCCTGTGTCCTCATCACCTCCATCATGTCCTCCTGTGTCCTCCTCATGTCCATCATGTCCTCCTGTGTCCTCATCACCTCCCCCCTCCTCAGGATCACACAAGTCACCTGTGTCTGGTTCCTGTAACACAGTCAGTGGATCAGTCATGTTACACAGCTCCTCAATGTCCTTCATCTTCCTGGACAGCTCGTCCTTCTTTATCTCCAGCTTCCGGATCAGAGCAGACAGTGATAATGACACCTGTTCTTCCTGTCTAGAGATCTCAGACAGAACTTTCTTCTCTAGGTCTTCCAATTGTCTCCTCTTCTTTGGGTCATCTAACCCTTTCTTGAGGTCTATAAACAGGGCAGTGACTCTCTCCGCTTCTCCAGATGCTTTCTCTAGAGCTTTTCTCCATCGTTCCTCCAGACTCTGGACTCTTTCCTCAGTCTCCTCTCTCTTTGTGGTCAGTTTCTGTAGAACATCTCTCATTTTGTTCTTCTTCTTCTGATAAGCCGCATCCAGCATCTCCACTTTGTGTCCTCGATGTTCTCCATCCACACTGCAGGACACACAGATACAAGCCTTGTCCTCCTTGCAGTAATATTCCAGGATCTTCTTATGGACAGGACATTTCCGGTTCTCCAGGGAAGTGCTGGGATCAGTCAGGACGTGTTCTGGTCCCTTGCTGTGGACTCTCAGATGATCATCACACAGAGAAGCCTCACAGTGTAGACAGGACTTCACCGCAGGTACAGGAGAGTGAATGCAGTAAGTGCAGCAGATCCCGGTGACCTCCTCCTGATGCGGCTCAGTAAACAGGAAACGTTCTGCTATATTTCGTAGAGTTATGTTCCTCTGCAGTCCTGGACGCTCCTGAAACACTGCTCTACATTCAGGACAGGAATAAACTCCAGACTCGTCCTGTGTATTCAGGACCTGCTCAATACAGACCCGGCAGAAGTTGTGTCCACATCTCAGGGTTACAGGATCTGTATAGAGGCTCAGACAGATGGAGCAGAGCAGCTCCTCTCTCAGATCAGAAGACGCCATGGCTTCCAGAATGACAAGAATAGAAACTGAAAGTGTATGTTACAGGGCGTGTTTCGGCACATAGGATGTTGCATAATCTACTCCTGAAAGCTGTGTATTAACCACGTGATAGCAAGTTGTGAAGAAGTCTTGATGTCTTGTTATCGGTCTACATTTACGGAATGGAAGTTTATACTCTGTTCTTATAAGGCTAGTAGCACAAAACTGTCTGGCACAGGCCACGTGCTGCCACGTGCTGCAGTGGAGAGAACAGGAATCATAGTCAGGAAGCATCTTGTGACCACGATTTACAGACCAACCATGGTCATATGTCTCTAGACGGCAACCAGCTGTCACACGTTGTATAATTGCCTATTCTGCTCATAATGGTATACTGTCACTTATAGAATATTGCTCCAGCTCTGAGGGACCATCATCAAATATGATGGCTTGGACCTGGCCCAACAAAGATACAGAGCATCTTTGGTCACGAAGTGGAGGAAATAGCCCTGTGCGACTTTTTAGTAGTGAAAAGTCACAAAAACCTTCATTGTGCCTTTTTTTAGGCTTTTATATGCCAAAAATCCCTGAAAACCGATGATACATAATCCCGTCTCTACAAAAGTGTATGTTTGTGTGGGGGTTGGAGAGCTCAGGGTCAGGTATGCAACCAAATTCTTTAGCAGTTCACCTCCCCCTCACCCCTTTCCCTCCCTGTTAGGTCCCGCCTATATAACCATGTGACTTGGTACTTTGTGTATATATCAGGTCCTGGGAAATAAACTTAAGAAGGCTTTTGAGAGATATCCAAGGTGTGTGTGTTTCTCCACCGGTGTCCGCCCTCCCTATTACAACCTGAATCCCACTCTTGGACCGTTGTTAAACCGTGGTGTTGTCTGGTCATCTGGTGCCTGTCGGCGGCCGGGTTGCTGTGTCTGCAGGCCAGGTGGCTGGATGGCAGCATCGGCGGGGAGCTCTGTCGGCAGACTGTTGGTCAGGTGATTGGGGCAAGTGGTTTTGACATATGGGGGGTTGAGGTGCATGGCTGTGCTGTCAGGCGGATGGCTGCACCGTCGCTCGGGGGCCCTTATGTGCCGCGGGCCCCTGCTATGGCATTTGTTATGCCACTACCTCCAATATACAGCGTCCACTTGGGACCACCCAGCCTAAGACCCATCTTTGTAGCTTAGGCCTCCTGCACAAGATTGTAATTTTGATATGGCTGCAAAAAAACAGCTCTATTGGCTGTTTTTGCAGCCGTGAGTAAACAGTATTCCCCCTGAGTTTCGGCCGTGTAGCCACAAAAATGCCCATGTACAGACTGGGGGTCATTTATTAAGGGCTCCGCGGCCGCATTTTCGTTGGGTTCCCCGACTTTTTCCGTTTTGCACCGAATTCCGCCGTGATTTTGGCGCACATGATCGAATTGTGGCGCATCGGCGCCGGCTTTCACGCGGCAGAAATTGGGGGGGCGTGGCCGACGGAAAACCTGACGGATTTGGAAAAAACGCGGAATTTAAAAACGATTTGTGTCGCAAAATCAACAAAATGGAAAGCCTGGAAACCGTAGCTCGCCCGTTGGAATGTCACATGATTGTGTCACCTAGCAAATGTACCACAAATATGGACGACACACAGATGACACACTGTAGGGGACATTGGGGGTCATTTATTAAGGGCCCGATTCGCGTTTTCCCGACGTGTTACCCGAATATTTCCGTTTTGCGCCGCTTGTACTTAAATTGCCCCGGGATTTTGGCGCACGCGATCGGATTGTGGCGCATCGGCGCTGGCATGCGCGCGACGGAAATCGGGGGGCGTGGGCGAACGAAAACCCGACGTATTCGGAAAAACCGCCGCATTTAAAAACCGAAAATGTGTCGCATAAGGACCGCTTACCTTCACCTGATCCAGCTCGGTGCATTCCGGCGCGATGAGTTTACTTTCAGCGCAGCAGCGCCACCTGGTGGACAGCGGAAGAACTACCTTATTAAATCCCGGCCGGACCCGAATCCAGAGCGGAGAAGCCGCCGCTGGAACGCGAATGGACCGGGTAAGTAAATTTGCCCCATTTACTTACTTGTCCGGAGGAGTTCACAGAAAGTGCATTGTCCGTGTTTAATGGCATCTGCTGCGATTCACTAAGATCATGCGCCCGATATCCTGCATGTGTCGCTTCCCCGCTCAGTTCCGCCAGAGTTCACCTTCTTGTTCCCGGTGCATGCAAGTGCATTGGATTACGACACAATTTGAATGTTAAATCCCGCGCTCAGTCTGAATCAGTCGGATCGTCCGACGCCGTGCCCCCCCCCCCGATATCTGTCGCATGAAAGCCATCGCAGCCATGCCACTGTTCGATTGCGTGCGACACAATCCCCAGTTAAATACCTGCCCCAGTGACGCAAATCCCGAGAACACCGGAAAAACCAACGAAAGTGCGTCCGCGGATCCTTAGTAAATAAGCCCCTGTGTGTCATCCATTTTTTCCACAGCCCCATAGATTTCTGTGGGACAGCAGAGCTGCAAACACATCTCTGGGTTTTTTGAGACAGAGATGGCGTGGAGACGTTTTTAAAGGGGGATTATCGCAATTGCTGGCGGTTTGCTATCAATGGCGTTTATTTCAGGGCTTTGATGTCATAGAAGCTCTGATAAATGTCCCTTAAAGAGTTGAATGACAACATGCCCAATCAGTATCTCCCCAATATCTGCTATTGAAGGGGAGTCAGGGAGCCCCACATAATGATGAATGGCCAGTGTGTCAGAAATAAAATGGAGGAGGCTCTATCTCTCTCGCTACCTGAGGTAAAATCTAAAATACTGAAACCCTCAGACTTTCTTGGGTAATCTCAATCCTATCTCAAGGGTAAAATGTAGGAATTCTCTCTTTTTCTCTATCATTTTACCTCAAGATAAATGGAGAATATAGTCTATATCTCAGTTTACCTCAGATAAATATGGAGGAGATTCTATCTCTCTCAGGTTACCCTACATAAAATGGAGGTTTTTTACCTCACACAAAATGGTGGCGTCTCTCCCTCACTCTTCCTCAGGTATAATGAAGGAATCTTTCTCTTTTTTCTATCAATCCACCCACAGCTCCGTGCACCGAAGTATGAAACAGTTATTAGCACCAGAAGATGGCAAAATAAAAAAATAAAAAATTTTTCTGCAAGAGGTTTTCATTTTTGTAAATGTATGAAAACATTATAAAAACCTATACAAATTTGTTATCCCCCTGATCGTACAGACCCAAAGAATAAAGTAGACATGTCATTTGGGGCGCACAGTAAAAGCCGTAAAATCCAAACCCACAAGAAATTGGCGCAAATGCGTTTTTTTCACCATTTTCACTGCATTTGGATTTTTTTCCCGCTTCCCAGTATAGGACATGAAGTCACTATGAAGTCCAATTTGTTACGCAGAAAACAAGCCCTCACAGAGCTCTCTACATGGAAAAATAAAAAAAAGTTTTTGATGGTGGGTAGTGAAAAATGGAAATGAAAAAAACAAAAAAAGGACCAGGTCATTAAGGGGTTAACTAAACATGGGGAGAATAGATGTAAGCTCATACAGCCTCCATAGACACATAGGGGGTCTTTTACTAAGGGCCCGAATCGAGTTTTTACTGCGGGTTACCCACATTTTTCTTTTTTGCGACGATTTTGTCCTGAATTGCGCCGGGTTTTTGGCGCACGTGATCGGATTGTGGCGCATCGGCACCGGCATGCACGTGACGGAAATCGGGGCCGAGGCCGAACGAAAACCCGACGGATTCGGAGAAAACGCTGCATTTAAAAAAAAAAAAGTGTCACTGGACAAGTGCTTACCTGCACTCAGCCTGGCTTGGTGAACTTCAGTGCATTCCGATGAAATTCAGCGCAGTGACACCTGGTGGACATCGGGGGAACTGCCTTAGTGAATCACCAGAAGACCCGACCGGGTAAGTAAATCTGCCCCATATTGTAAAGGCTGTAGCTATGATTCCTGTTCAACCACGTTGGGCAGCCTAAGCTTGTCTCTATAGAAGGACAAGTAAGAGAAAGCTACCCCCAGCCTTCTATGTCCTTCATACACATTGGTGTGGGGGTTGATGCCATGTATTGTTAAGATTGTGTTAGTTTTATGGTGCTAAAAAAATTTTTCTGTGTGTGACACCTCCCTCTTTGCACATATCACTGACTTATTAAAGGAAATCCACCATTTGATTTCATGCATTATGAACCATACATACCACTGATGCAGAAACATATCTTGTTTAATCCCTGAGATGAGTGGTTTTGCTGAAAAAAAAACAATTATAACATTCAGGACCTTGGGAAAGCTGGGTTGGATGCAGCCAGTAGTTCATAAACACATTACACGGAGCTTCCTGAACTGTCCAGACAGGATTAATCAACCTGAGCTGGATGACTCATACACAGCAGCTGGGGGATGGTGTAGTGATTGATTATTTCTGCCTGTCAGGCACAACACAGTGGTGACATCATTCTCTGGTGCAGTGCATACTTAATGTGAGAGGAGAAGTGCCGGAGCTTCATTATCATAGTTTTATAATTGTTTTTTTCAGAAAAACCACTCAACTCAGGGATTAAACAAGATATGTTTATGCATAAGTGTCGCTACAGCATTCTCAAAGTATGTTTGCTTCATAATGCATGAAATCGAATAGTAGGTTTCGGATCTTGAAGCCACGTCTGATTTTGATGTGGTCGTATATTGAGGTGTAATACCCCTCCAGTCCTCAGGTGGCGCACGTCACGTTACAAGAAAGAACCAGAAAAGAAACTGAATATGAATGGCTTTATTATCAGAAGTTGCATATATACATATACATTACAGATAATGGTCTGTCAGGTGAAGCAGATTATATAACAAAGAAGTTTGGATAAAGCATGTGATAAAAGAACAACTTATATAAATGTACTACAATAAACAAAAGTTAATAAGAAACAAAAATGTAAAAAAAAAAATTGTATTATTTTTTTTGGATAACAAACGTCATAAAGTAATATTTAAAAGGGAACCTGTCAGCAGGTGTTCCCATATAGACTGCTGTTTGGGTTCAGTATTGTCCCTGGAGAGAAGTGTGATCAGACCTTGCAGCAGGATGGTGAAATTTGACCCCCCCCCCCCCCCCCCCCCCGAAAAAGTAGTGTGTCCTCACACTACTATACTCTGTGCTTTCTGCAGTCAGTGTTAGCTAATGTCCCTGGTGAGATGCATAATCAAACCTTTGTGTATGTTGTTAGTAGCAGCAGGACTGTGAAATATGATTTATATTCCAGGATTGTACTAAAGGGGCGGGTCCTCACACTGCTGTGCTCTGCATGCCCAGTGACTAGTAAAAGCCATAACAGGCTGTTGGTTGAATTGTACACTGATCAATCATTGGAAGGAAGTGTGGAACAGCTTGCAGAGAGCACAGAAGTCTTTAGACATGGCTCAAATCCTGGAGTATAAATCTATATTACACAGTCCTGCTGCTGCTAATGACATAGAACAAAAGTCTCGTTCTCTCCAGAGACAATAACAAACACTGGCTGCAGAGAGCACAGAGCACAGCAGTGTGAGGACACACCCCCAGGAGTTGAAATTCATATATCACAGTCCTGCTGCTACTAACAACAAACACTAAGGTGTGGTTACACATCTCTCCAGGGACAATACCGTTCTAATTACTTGACCCAGGCGGATTACATTACATAAAGGCCAATAACAAAGACAAAGATCAATTCATTGTTCTGGTCTAAGGAGGATCCGGTCTTGATTTTTATAAAAGTTTCAAATTGGTGTAACAGATGTAAATTTTTTGGAAAAATCTAATGACAGCTTAATGGCAATATCTTTGAAAGATTGGCAATTTGACGAAGTTTGGATATTCTCAAGTTTCAAATTCTCAAATTATAGGGGGTGGTAGGTCACTTCGGGAAAAGTAAAAGACAACTGGGCCCCAAATTTGTGCAATTCTATAGGAAATCGTGTTATTTTCACTACGAGTCCAAGGACATTGTCCAAAACCATGGAGTGTCGGCAACAACCTGTGGAAAATTACAATCATGTGTAGGTATCCTAATACATTGGTAAGATAGATAAATGTGGTATGCAGAAATTATAGGTAGGGGACCAGGGGCGCGAGCCCCAGGCCCCCACCAGTGAGCAGATGCTAATTTGCCCCTAACCCATTACCCTCACAATACCTAATGGGCTTAGGAGCAGCCATGCCATTATCTGGAGTATTATAACAGTTGTATATTGTGATCACAGGGCGGCAACAAGATTTGTGGGAGACCGTCACCCCCTTCGAGAGGTTTACCCACAACTAATTCAGCGGGGGAGATTTATCATCAAGTTTCTGAGGTAAAACTGGTCTAGTTGCCCATCGAAACCAATCAGAGCACAGCTTTAATTTTATTAACAGTTATGGGAAAATGAAAGCTGAGCTCTGATTGGTTGCCACAGTTCTGCTATAGGAGGCTTATGATAAATCTCTCCCAATCTGTTTTACTATTTTCCTTTCTCAGCTTTGTTTCTGGAAGAGGGTGACGGATGCTTTGTCTCCACGTAGCGGCAGCATTGCACAATAATACAAGGACTTCCTTCGAAATCCATCACACGGTGGCCATGTTTTATAGAGTACGTGGCACCTTAGTAGAGCGAACTATAAACTAGATATCTTTTAGTAATTTAGTCATTAAAATTGATCAAAAAACAGAGGAAATTACTTCAGTAAAAGTCACAGAAGTTAAGATTTGTCAGTCACACACCAACATTTTCATGAATACCTTTACCATTCCATGGATTTATGATGGATCTTCAGATCCGCTGATCCCCTGCCCCAATATCTGGATATGACCCCCACCGATATTCCACACAGCATGAAGGGGCTCGGTGAAGGTGGTGGTGAAGGTGTGTAAGTGTCTGATGGGGTCACACAGCTCATAGAAGGACAGTTTTCCCGCCTCATAATCCAGACTGATCCGGATTCTATCTTCGCAGCATTGGGTGTGTAACGAGATCATGTCCTCATCATGTACCACTGAATAATTAGTTCTGTTCTTAAACCCTGCACATAAAACCCAGGACTTGTTATTATCCCCAATGTGTGACTGATCTCCCCTCTTGTCTATACTGGGGTAACACATCCCCACCATCCAAATGGCCGATCTCCTGATCTCCACATCCCAGTAATGTCGTCCTGAGGTAAATCCTCGGCTGTTCATCACCTGAGGATAATCCTGGAATCTCTCTGCGGTGTCTGGACGTTTCTGCTTTATATCTGTCCAGTTTGCCGTTTTCAGGTCATTTGATATAAGAAGATTATTATAGGCCGTGTTTATATCCAGTATTATATCTACAGGACCTTCCCCATAGATCCCTCCATCTCTTGCATCTACAACTATATCTCCTACACCCTCAGCCATGACTTCAGCCCTTTCAGGTTCATCTTGTTTCTCACCTGTTTCTCCCCGAGATTGGACGTTTGGGGGTTGTGACAATATTTCCTCCTGTTGTGGGGGTACGATGGTCTCCAGATTTCTCATTATATCAGAGAAACCCTCATGTAACATAAATGAAATTACATCAAAATCCGCATCATATGTTGTATCATGTCCCCCTGTGTCCCCATCACCTCCCCCCTCCTCAGGATCACACAAGTCACCGGTGTCTGGTTTCTGTAACACAGTCAGTGGATCAGTCATGTTACACAGCTCCTCAATGTCCTTCATCTTCCTGGACAACTTGATCTCCTTAATCCCCAGCTTCTGCATGGCATAAGACAATGATAGCGATTCCTGTCTTTCCCGCTTGGAGATCTCACTCAGGATCCTCTTTTTCAGGTCATTCTTCCATACGTTGATGTCTTTAAACAGGGCGGTGACTCTCCTTATATCTCCAGATGCTTTTTCTAGAACTTTCCTACTGCGTTCCTCCAGACTCTGGATTCCTTCCTCAGTCTCCTCTCTCTTTGTGGTCAGGTTTTGGAGAACATCTCTCAGTTTCTCCTTCTTCTTCTCAGAAGCCTCCACCAGCATCTCCACCTGGTGTCCCTGATGTTCTTCAGCTAAACGACAGGACACACAGATACAAGTCTTGTCCTCCGTGCAGTAATATTCCAAGATCTTCTTATGGACAGAACATTTCCTGTTTTCCAGGGAAGTGCTGGGATCAGTCAGGACGTGTTCTGGTTCCTTACTGTGAACGTTCAGATGATCATCACACAGAGAAGCCTCGCAGTGTAGACAGGACTTCACCGCAGGTACAGGAGAGTGAATGCAGTAAGTGCAGCAGATCCCGGTGACCTCCTCCAGAGGTGGTCGAGTAGAGCGGACATGTTCTACTACATTACGTAGAGTTATGTTCCTCATCAGCGCTGGACGCCTTCGATATACTGTTCTACATTCCGGACAGGAATAACCTGTAGCCCTGTTCTGTGTATTGAGGTTCTGACTGATACAGACCTGGCAGAAGTTGTGTCCACATCTCAGGTTTACAGGATCTGTATAAATGGTCAGACAGATGGAGCAGAGGAGCTCCCTTCTCAGATCAGCAGACGCCATGGCTTGCAGATTCAGAGTAAACTAAGCTGAAGTTGTATGTTGTAGGGGGGGAGGTCCAGCTAGTAGGTTCATGCACAACCCACTGCCGAGGGCTGTCTGTTAACCCTATAAACTGCTGAGGTGTTCCTCAGGCACCATCCATGCATCAGTTCTAGGGACATTCTGATCTACGAGTCATAAAATCCATTGTAGCTGAACAATAAACCAGAGAATTCTTCATCCAGAGATGGTGTCAGTGTGTGGACCTCATGCATGCAGAACTTAGCTGGAGCAGAGATCAGTACATCGAGTGGCGCACAGGTTTTATTGTGCAATCCTAAACACACGTCTCCCCAAATGACAAGCTTTCAGGACTGTGAAGGACCCTTCTTCAGGCATGATGTAACAAATTGTCTGAAGCAACACATATTTTATGCACAAAGGATCAGAGAAGTCATGCACAAAAATGATACAGCTAAGAAAACGGGACCTCGGTTAGTTTTTTGCCTGTAAGTTAATGACCCCCAGCATCTTTGATGACCCCACTATCTCAGGATAGTGAGCTGTGTACCAGAGTGCACATAGTTCAATCTCACGCACAATTATATCTCCTTCGGTGAACAAATTTACCTACAGAGCATCGGATGTTCTGTGTATAGCCTGCCAGATCCCTGTATATAGCCAGCCATCCCCATAGTATATAGCCAACCATCCCCATAGTATATAGCCAGCCGCCTGCCTCCAGTATACAGCCAGCCCCCTGTATATAGCCAGCCATCCCCCTAGTATATAGCCAGCCTCCTAGTATATAGCCTGCCTGCCCCCAGTATATAGCCAGCCATCCCCATAGTATATTGCCAGACAGCCTCCTAGTATATAGCCTACCAGCCCTCAAAAAAACATTTCTTCAATGCATTGTTATTTTAAAAAAATTACCTTTATTGCCATAAAAGTGTGAATGTGGCTTACGGCCCCCTAGTAACGGCCCTCTGTTACCACTAGATGCGGCCACCGCTGCTCATCAGCAGCAGAGGCCCGCATGCGCTTAGAATGAGGTTTCCCTGAACCTGCCGGGAGCATGTGAATGCGCATAGCTAGCGCATAGCATTATTTGAGGGTTGCCCTTTCCTAAAATGGGGTCACTACTCGGGGGTTTCTATTACACTGGTACCTCAGGGGCACCCCAACACCAGTCTAGTGAAACGGGTGCTCCAAAATCTAGATTTTGCTTGTCCCTTCTCAGCCTTGCCGTGTCCCCAGCCTGTAGACTATTGCCACACATGGGGTATTGCCATACCTGTAGTAACCCACGGAATGATTTTTGGGGTGTTTTTCCACAGTGGGATGAGTTGGGCTGAATACATTTCTTCCTACTATTACACATTTGAGAAAACAATGCAATTTCTACACTGCCCCCATCATATTGTATTACATTTGGGCCAGCATCTCAGGGGTTAAAATGCTCATACAACCCTAGATCAATTCTTTGAGGGGTGCCCTTTCCAAAAACGGGGTCACTACCCGGAGGTTCCTATTGTACTAGTACCTCAGGGGCACCCCAATAACATTCTAGTAAAAAGGGTGCTCCAAAAGCAAAATCTTACTCCATCCCTTCTTAGCCCTGCTGTGTGCCCAGCCTTTCAATTTTTGGCACATGTGTGGTATTTCCGTTCTCGGGACAACCCACAGAATGATTTTTGGGGTGTTTGTCTAAAGTGGCATGACCTGGGCGTAATATATTAGGCGCTAAAATGACATTTTTGAGATAAAACCGCAATTTTTACTCTGCACCATTTACTTTGCATAAGATTTTGGCCAGCGTGTTGGGAGTTAAAATGCTCACAACAACCCCAGATAAATTTTTTGAGGGGTGCAATTTTTAAAATGGTATAATATCTTGGGGCTTTCTATTGCATTGGTACCTCACAGGTCCTGCAAACATGACATGGCACTCCGAATCCAAACATGTGAAAACGGAGCTGCAAAAGCAAAATTTCGCTCCCTCCCTTCTCAGCCCTGCCGTGTGCCCAGCCTGTCAATTTTTGGCACGTGTGTATGGTATTGCTGTACTCGGGACAACCCGCAGAATGATTTTTGGGGTGTTTGTCTAAAGTGGCATGGGTTAGGCACAATATATTAGGCACTGAAATGACAAAAACAACATTTTTGATCTGCACTATTTACTTTGCATAAGATTTTGACCAGCATGTTGGGGGTTAAAATGTTCACCACACCCCCAGATAAATTCTTTGAGGGGTATAGTTTCCAAAATGGTGACATCTTTGGGGGTTTTCTATTGTACTGTTACTTCAGGGGGTCTTCAATTACACTGTGACACCACAAAACATTTGCAGCCAAATTGGCCTAAAAACCCAATGGTACATACTCTGTTCTGGACATCGCTGTGCGGGGAAACAGCAGCTGACATCCATATGTATGGTATTGCCGTACTCGGAAGAACCAGGGCAAAAATTTTGGGATGTATATTTACCTCAAATTCCTTCTGAATGTGTCCATTTTAGGGCTAGTAGAACATTTGAAACTTTGAAAATTGTCATTTTTTAATTTTTTTTTCCTAAATTATGGAATTTTTACCCCCAAAAAAGAAACTGATCATCAAAATGACACTACTAACATAGACCACAATGTCTCACGAGAGAACAATCTCAAAATCACTGGGATATCTTAAAGTGTTGAAAAGTTATTACTAAGGGAAGAGACACTGGTCAAATTTTTGCAGGCTGCGTCATTAAGGGGTTAATGTAGGAGGGCTTATCAATTTACGTAAGTAACTCAGGACAATATGATTGATGATATACAAAAATGGGCAAAATCGTAAGAAATAGAACATGGAAATGTGTTTCACATTAATTATACTGCGCTGAACTTATCATCTTTGCTGCCAAGTCACAGGATTTGCGCAAGATGTGGGAGAGATTCTACACGGAGACATTCCGGAGGCACCGGATGGAAGTCCGGGATGTGGGAGGCTTGTACTCAAATTGAAATACAGGCAGTCCCCGGGTTACGTACAAGGTTCTGTAGGTTTGTTCTTAAGTTGAATTTGTATGCACAATATTCAAATTTTCTAAAAAGGCTACTGGGGCGTGGAGTAGCCTTTTGAGCCCCAGTAGCCTTTTGTGTTCTGCCTACCCTACATCTTCAGCGCGCAGCTCCTGCTAGCTGAACGCACTAGTCTGGGAAGCTGGGTTCTGCGCATGCGCACACAGAGGTCTAAACGGATCTCCGTGGTTACAACAATGGCGTTTATTTACTAAGGGTCGCGCTAGTCGCTTTCGTCGGACTTTGCACCTTTTTAGGGGATTGCACGGAATGGATAGGAATTTAACAAGGGTTTGCGCTGAGATTGTGTTGCACACGATCGCATTGTGGCGCAGCTGCGCTGCTTTCATGTGACAGACATCGGGGGGGCTGTGCCATCAGACGATCCAACTGATTCCGTGTGCGGGATTTAACTTTCAAATTGTGTTGCAGGACAATGCACTTACATGCACCGGGAAGAAGAAGGTGAACTCCGGGGACCTGAGCGGGGAAGCGACACATGCAGGATATCGGGCGCAGGATCTTAGTGACTCCCCGCACAGCGCATTATACACGGACATTGCACTTACATGCACCAGGAAGAAGAAGGTGAACCCCGGGGACCTGAGCGGGGAAGCGACACATGCAGGATATCGGGCGCAGGATCTTAGTGACTCCCCGCACAGCGCATTATACACGGACAATGCACTTACATGCACCAGGAAGAAGAAGGTGAACTCCGGGGACCTGAGCGGGGAAGCAACACATGCAGGATATCGGGTGCACGATCTTAGTGACTCCCCGCACAGCACATTATACACGGACAATGCACTTACATGCACCAGGAAGAAGAAGGTGAACTCTGGGGACCTGAGCGGGGAAGCAACACATGCAGGATATCGGGTGCACGATCTTAGTGACTCCCCGCACAGCACATTATACACGGACAATGCACTTACATGCACCAGGAAGAAGAAGGGGAACTCCGGGGACCTGAGCGGGGAAGCGGCACATGCAGGATATCGGGCGCACGATCTTAGTGACTCCCCGCACAACGCATTATACACGGACAATGCACTTACATGCACCGGGAAGAAGAAGGTGAACTCCGGGGACCTGAGCGGGGAAGTGACACATGCAGGATATCAGGTGCACGATCTTAGTGATTCCCCGCACAGCACATTATACACGGACAATGCACTTACATGCACCAGGAAGAAGAAGGGGAACTCCGGGGACCTGAGCGGGGAAGCGACACATGCAGGATATCGGGCGCAGGATCTTAGTGATTCCCCGCACAGCACATTATACACGGACAATGCACTTACATGCACCAGGAAGAAGAAGGTGAACTCCGGGGACCTGAGCGGGGAAGCGACACATGCAGGATATCGGGCGCACGATCTTAGTGACTCCCCGCACAGCGCATTATACACGGACAATGCACTTACATGCACCGGGAAGAAGAAGGTGAACTCCAGGGACCTGAGCGGGGAAGCGACACATGCAGGATATCGGGTGCAGGATCTTAGTGACTCCCCGCACAGCACATTATACACGGACAATGCACTTACATGCACCAGGAAGAAGAAGGGGAACTCCGGGGACCTGAGCGGGGAAGCGACACATGCAGGATATCGGGCGCACGATCTTAGTGACTCCCCGCACAGCGCATTATACATGGACAATGCACTTACATGCACCAGGAAGAAGAAGGTGAACTCCTGGGACCTGAGGGGGGAAGCGACACATGCAGGATATCGGGCACCCCCGCCCCTCTCCATGGGAATATATGGCGCATGGCGTTGTATTCCATAGAAAGATAGGACATGTGCTTTCTTTCTACAGGCTACGGCACCCTAACGCTCCCGTACGCTGCCATGAGGCCATAGAAGTGTATGGGTGACACATATGCCCCGTATATACATCGGCCGTATATACGTCTCCCATACGTTCGTGTGAATGTAGCCTTACAAATCTTGTTGTATCCACGAAGATCTGATCCGGACCTTTGTGTATCCTTATTTTCTACCCTCTTCCAATATAGGAGGGCTTATGGTTTGTGCACAAATCAGATTGGACGGTCCATTACATAAAAATGGAAAAGAACATTTGTATAACCAGGGAATAAGATATTAAGAGCAGAAACGTCTCATATATCAAAACGCCCGACAGAAGAATTCGGCTAAAGTTCATCGTGTTGTTATTGCACATAAACACTGACCATCTGGATCCTCTCCTACAGGAATAGTCTGACCACATCCCATATTTCCACAGTCTCACGTGATCAGGATAGAGATGGAAAAGCAAAGTATTATGTGGAGAAGTTCTCATACAAGTCATGAAGTCTAGATGTTACGCAATATGCTAAGAAAACAATCGCGAGCAGTCGCGCAAACCAGAGCATACGCAAGGAATCTGACAAGTCCGCAGCCATGTGCAGTGTATACATTTTCACGCATGTGCATGAGATCTAAATAGTTAACCCCCCCCCAAAGTCCGCTGTTACCCCCCCCCCCCAAGATGACCAGAGCAGCTTGTTGCGCATGGACCATCTCTATTGACAGAGGCAATCTACTATCTCCATCAGTGCCATAGAGATGCAAAGGGAGTACAATGGAAAAATTCGGGAGCCCTTAATAAATGAGCCCCTTTGAGTTCAACCTAATTGTTGCCATGTGGTCTCTTTCCGATATGTTTACCACGTCTTGTGAGGGGTCGGGTGGGATCTGTGGGGCTCAGTCCCAGTGTTAAGGACGGGTGCTGGTTAAGTTGCCCCTGATTATACCCCTGTGTGAGGCGAAAGGGGGTAACCAGTTCCACAATTTGTGTACCTGGAAATATGCGTTGTGATAAATCTTCTCCATTTCCTGGAAAAAAAAAAACCCTTTGGTTTGTTTTTCTTCGTGTCTTAACGTCTCTAGTCTGTCTTCTCTAATTAACCCCTTAAGGACGCGGGGTTTAGTCGCTCATTTCTCCGTAACGTTTTCATTTTTCCGTGTGTACACGGCTGTGTGAGGGCTTATTTTTGTGTGTAACAAATTTTACTTCTCCGTCAGATTATTTATTATAACATGCCGTGTACTGGGAAGCTGGAAAAAAATTCCAAATGTGGAAATTTGTTTTTATAAAAAACACGTTCGGGTCACGTTCTTGTGGGCTCAGTTTTCAACACTTTCACCTTGCGCTCCAAATAACACCTCTGCTTTATTGCTTGGCTCGGTACGATCGCGGCGATACCAAATTTATATAAGTTTTATTGGGTTTTCAACAGTTAAACGATTGTGTACGAAAAAGAAAAAAAATGTCGCCATTTTGGGACGCTAATAACTTTTTCATACTTGGGTGCACCGAGCTGGGGGAGGAGTCATTTTTTTGTGAAATGAGACGACGTTTTCATTGCTACCATTTTGAGGTGTATGCGACATTTTGGTCACTTTTTATTCCATTTTATTTATGTGATGTAACATGGTGTAAAAGTCGCGTTTCAGACATTTTGGCGCCATTTTCGGTTATGTGGCTCACCGTCAGCAAAAAAAAGTTTTTTTATATTTTGATAGATCGGGCATTATGGGACGCGGCGATACCTATTGGGGCAGATTTACTTACCCGGTCCTGTCGCGATCCAGCGGCGCGTTGTCCGATGAGGATTCGGGTTCTGCCGGGAGTCACTAAGGTCGTGCGCCGATATTCACCAGGTGTCGCTGCTGCGCTGAGGTCCTCCGGAGTTCACCTTCTTCTTCCTGGTGCATGTGAGTGCTTGATCTTGCGACACAAATTCTTTTTTAAATTCTGCGTTTTTTCAGAATCCATCGGGTTGTCCGACAGCCACGACCCCCGATGCGTCACAATCCGATCGCGTGCGCCAAAATCCCGAGGAAATTCGGCACAAATCGGAAATATTCGGGAGACCCAACGAAAGTGCGGCGTTCGGACCCTTAGTAAATGAGCCCCAATGTGTTTATGATTTTTACTGTTTATTACGTTTTATATCAGTTCAAGGGAAATGGGGGGTGATTTGAACTTTTAGGTTTTTAAAATTATTTTTGAACTTTTACTTTTTTAAAATTATTTTTGAACTTTTTTGAAACTTTTTTTTTGACCCTCTGGGCTACATTAACCCTAGATGGTCTGATCTTTCCTACCATATTAGCAATAATCTTAGCCACCAGTTTTAAGCCTTGGTTTGGGTCGATAAGAGCTAGGCAATAGGGGGTCTCAATCGACTTTCGGCAACACCTTAACGTGTGCTGTGTTTGCGGATGAGGGGATCTGCATTCCACGCATTATGCTAGTAAAATATTTGGCTAGGGGTGTCGCTATCTTTGTAGTCCATCCAGTCCTGGAGCTTTTCCGTGTCCCAGTATCCGAATCGTCCCCTTTACCTCCTCTGGAGTTATATCCGCATTTAGCAGCGTCGAGTCTTCCTCTAGCAATCTGGGTAATGTGATTTTAGATAAATACCCCTCCGCCTTGTCCCTATCAAATGCCGATGTTTGGGATATATTAGTCAGAATAGACATTTTCAGCTTCCTCACTTTATGCCTTGATGATCTTCTACGCGCTAACAGCATAAGATACAGGAATATAATTTGTGGTTCTTGCACAATAGTTACACAATAGTTGGCCTTTGGCCTTTGGATTTTTGGAAGGATGCAGAGGAGTGCCAGGACACTGGGGAGTGTAATCCAAGCCTTCATAAACAATATCATGACATTTGTATAGTTGTTATAATAGGAAACACATGTCTATGCGCTATTTTGTTTCATATATCATCAATTATATTGTCTTGAGTTACTTACGCAAATGGATAAACCCTCCCACCTTGGAAAGGGTTCAAGAATAAAGGTGCGCCAAGGTCTGATCAGATCTCCCTGGATACAACTGTCTGTGTCTACGTTATTTTTGGCCAATTTATTATTTTATTAATTACTCTCTGCCTGGTTGATATTGAACTGCTTTAACAGTTGCGTAGAGGGGGACCGTGGCGCTCTCCGGAGGCCTATTCTACGCAGCTGGCATCTGATTCCCCCAGTTCCTCCTCCGATGCTTCTCCTCTCCCGCTGGACGGGCTGCGCCATCTTGCAACACTCCGATCAGTGAGGGCCGGATCACAATGGGGCAGATTTACTTACCCGGTCCATTCGCGATCCAGCGGCGTGTTCTCTGTGGTGGATTCGGGTCCAGCCGGGATTCACTAAGGCAGTTCCTCCGACGTCCACCAGGTGGCGCTGCTGCGCTGAAGTTCCCCAGGATACACTGAAGTACACCGGCCTATTCCTGGTGAAGGTAAGTGCGAGTCCCGCGACACTTTTTTTTTAAAAAAAAATGCTGCGGTTTTTCCGAATCCGTCGGGTTTTCGTTCGGCCACGCCCCCCGATTTCCGTTGCGTGCATGCCAGTGCCGATGCGCCACAATCCGATCACGTGCGGCAAAATCCCGGGGCAATACAGGGAAAATCGGCGCAAATCGGAAATATTCGGGTAACACGTTGGGAAAACGCAAATCAGGCCCTTAGTAAATGACCCCCAATGTCTCCGGTTCCGGGTTCTATCGCGGTGGGCTTTCAACCGCTAAGCTTCCTGGTTCAGGGGCACTCTAATGTGCCGTGAAGGAGTTCTGTAAAGTTGCGATTTTCGCGCTATGAAGCATTTTTGCACCATGTGGACAGCGGAGCTCCGTCGCGCACCTCCTCACGTGCCGGGGCCGGAACACTTCACACTTCCTGACTTGTTTCCATCCTCTCAGTAATCCCTCTAACACCTCCCAGCCGGCAAATCTGTGGACCCATCCTTTCCCTACTTGTGTCAAAGTGTTTTTGTTTTGTGTCAAATTTGTTGTTTTACGTCATGATCTAGTATTGCTATGTTTTGGGTACTGTACGCTGTGCCCAGCATTGAGGCGAGGGAAGTCCCTGAGGCCTCCTTTCTGATATCTGTCACCCTAGTTTTTATGAAATTTTGGATCTGGTAATAAGTGAAGGTCACACACCCCATAAGTGAGTACTTGTTTTGGAGCTCCAGCGTGGCTCAGTCTCACGCAGCAGGCCTCGTATCGTCCTAATCCCATTCTCCTTCCACGTTCGGAACAGCTTGGTTTCTGCACCGGGCTTGAAGTCCCTATGGGTCCGTCATGTATTTTGATATCAGGATAGGGAGGCTGT
Source organism: Engystomops pustulosus (assembly GCF_040894005.1). NCBI lineage: Eukaryota > Metazoa > Chordata > Amphibia > Anura > Leptodactylidae > Engystomops > Engystomops pustulosus. The sequence goes on along the minus strand of NC_092414.1, from coordinate 8,994,449 downwards.
GTAGCTTCCTCACCTCCTTCCATGTCTCCAGTGTGTCACGGAGGTGGACAGACTGTTTCGCTTTTGGAGGCCATTTTGAATAGCTCGTGTGCATAAGGGATAGCAGGTCATGTGACGTCGCCAGGGCCTTTTCTAGTTTGGTGACTGGTTTTGTAGTGGAGCCAATCTATGACATGTCTTAGCGGGCTAGCTAAGTTATAACCTCTAATGTCTGTGTCAGAGTAGTCCAATATCAACCAGGCAGAAAGTAATTAATTAAATAATAAATCGGCCAAATAACGTAGACACAAGCAAGTATAGTTGTATCCACTGAGATCTGATGAGACCTTCTTAATGTAGGAGGTAACTCAAGAAGTAACTCAAGACAATGGGGCACATTTACTTACCTGGTCCTGTCGCAATCCAGCGGCGCGTTCTCCGTCGGGGATTCGGGTCTTCCGGCAATTCACTAAGGTAGTGTGCCCGATATCCACCAGGTGTCGCTGCTGTGCTGAAATTCGCCGGAGTTCACACATTTTTTTTTTAAATTCCGCGGTTTTTCCAAATACGTCGGGTTTTCCGACGGCCTTGCCCCCCCGATTTCCGTCGCATGCATGCCGGCGCAAATGCAAACCCGGGCCAATTTGGCGCAAACCGGTAATTTTCAGAAAACCCGACGAAAAAGAGCGATTAGTAAATGACCCCCAATATAATTGATGATATACAAAAATGGGCAAAATCGTAAAAAATAGAACTGTAAAATGTGTCGCACATTAAGACAAATATGCAGAAGTCATCATATTGTTATTGGACCAAAGGCCAAATATTGTTCAAGAACCACAAACCACGTTCCTGTATCTTATGCTGTTACTGTGCACAACGTTCATTCTTACATATAGTGAAGAAGTTTAATGCTTTAACCCCTTCCTGCACAATGACGTGATACTACGTCATAGGATGCGGGTCATTCCTGTCCGTGCCCATGAGATCAGCGCGGTATCCCGGCAGTATGCGGTCGTCGGGATCCCGCAGTAACAGCCGGGATCGCGATAGTCACGATCCCGGCTGTTTAACCCTATAGACGCCGCGGTCATAGTGACTAAGGTGCATAGGCACGACGATTGGCACCCTCAGTGCAGGGCACGGAGGTACCGATCATTACCATGGTAACCCGAGGGGTCCGATAAGGACCCCAGGGCTGCCTATGGTAGCTGCCTGTTAGGATGGTGCACTGTGCACGATCTAACAGTGCAGCTGTCAGCCTATGCAGAATGCATACATTAGTATTGCAGTATATTACAATGAACAAGTGATCAAATGATCACTTGTTCATGTCCCACCCTGGGACAAAATAAAACAGTAACAAAAAAGTTTAAAAATAAAAGTGAAATGAAAAAAAATTATTAAAAAAGAATAAAAGTCCCCTGAAGTCCCATGGAGTAATCAAATAAAACATAAAAAAACATTAAAAAAAGTGAAAATCACAACGTCCGTAACAACCCGTCCAATAAGATAAAATGATCACTGAACCCGTACAGTGAACGCCGTAAAAAAAAAAACACAAAAAACCCTCACAAAAATTATGAAATTTTCACATTTTGACTGCATAAAAATCGCATAAAAAGTGATAAAAAAGTAACATTTACCCCAACATGAAACCAAGAAAAAGTACAGCTTGTCCCGCAAAAAATAAGCTCTAAACCAGCGCTGTAAACAAAAAAATTAATAAATGTTCTGCCCATTGTTACACGGCGATACAAAAACAAGCAAATTTCTCACAAACTGGGGCAGATTTACTTACCCGGTCCATTCGCGATCCAGCGGCGCGTTCTCTGCGGTGGATTCGGGTCCGGCCGGGATTTACTAAGGTAGTTCCTCCAACGTCCACCAGGTGGCGCTGCTGCGCTGAAGTCCGCTGATATGCACTCAAGTACACCGGCCTATACTTGGTGAAGGCAAGTGCAAGCTCCGCGACACTTTTTGTTTTTTAAATGCCGGGGTTTTCGTTCGGCCACGCCCCCCGATTTCTGTCGCATGCATGCCAGCGCTGATGCGCCAAAATCCGATCGCACGCGCCAAAATTTCAGGGGAAATCGCCGCAAAACGGGAAAACGCGAATCGGGCCCTTAGTAAATGACCCCCAATGAGTTCTATATTCTGCAAAACAAGTTAACCATAAAAAAGCCATATAAATGGGGTAATGCTGTAATCGTGATGAGAAAAGAGATAAATTATTTTTATGGTACGGAGAACGTCCGGGGAAAAAAATGCTAAAAACCATAAAGAAGAATTAATGATTTTTTTTAACCACCACCAAGAAAGAGTTAATAAATCTGAAATTGGGTATCAAACTTTGTGGAGTTTTTCGTCATTTAATACTTTGTAACGGTTTAATTTTTGGCCAAAATTACTATATTGTCTATATTGTCTTTTAAACCCCTGAGTAGCATCTAATGGGTTAACACACTTCTTAAAGTTGATTTTTCACACATTGAGGGGTGTAGCTTCTAAAATGGCGTGATTTATGGGGTTTTACTGTTATTTAGGCCTCTGAAAGTCACTTAGACCTGAGCAGGTGCCTCTAAATCAGGATTTTGGTGATTTTCATAAAAATGAGAAAAATTCCACCCACAATTCTCGACCTCCTAACAACCTAGTAAAGAGAGGAGGCATAAAACCCTGAGCCGATATAAAGCAGACATTTGGGAAATGTTAGTTATAAAGTTACTTGGGCGCTATGACTATCTGCCTGAAAAGCAGAAAATTTTGAACTTTGAAAATGAATGATTTTTAGAAATTTTGGCCGAATTTCCATTTTTTTCATGACTAAACACAAAAGATATCATCAAAATGTTTTTATTACTTTGAAGTACAATGGGGGTCATTTACTAAGGGCCCGATTCGCATTTTCCCGACGTGTTACCCGAATATTTCCAATTTTCGCCGATTTTTCCTGAATTGCCGGTGCTGGCATGCACGCGACGGAAATTGGGGGGCGTGGCCGAACGAAAACCCGGCGGATTCGGAGAAACCGCCGCATTTTTTTAAAAAAAAAGTGTTGCTCGGCACGCGCTTACCTTCACCCAGGATGGCTCGGTGAACTCCAGTGCTTTCCGATGCTCTTCAGCGCAGCAGCGACACCTGGTGGATGTCAGAGGAACTGCCTTAGTGAATCGCCGGAAGACCTGAATCCAAAGAACGCGCCGCTGGATCGCGAATGTGCCGGGTAAGTAAATCTGCCCCAATGTGTGATGGGAAAACAATCTCAAAATCCCCTGGATATGTTAAAGCGTCATGAAGTTATAACCTCCCATAATGACACAGGGCCAATTTTAAAAATCAGGCCTGGTCCTAAAGGTCTAAAATGGCTTAGACACAAAGGGGTTAAATAAGTGAAGTAAACTTCTTTAACATTGGGTAAGTTCACGCTCCCCTCCTCCTTGTATAGCATCAGATTTTTTGCTGGTATTCGGCGTCTCTTGCCTCGCCGGATGAAGTTTCGGAATGCTTTCATCAATGTCTCCACATCCTTGTGCTTTAGGAGCACTGGTTTGGTATGTAAGGGGTGTAGCGGTTTGGGGAATGTGATCATTTTTATTAGAGGGCGAAGATGGTGCCAGCGAGGTAGTTCAGTGTGTAGATGGGTGTCCGACCTACGCCTACCCCTAGGTATGTCATGGAGGTGGTCACCACTTTACTGGGCAGTTTCTTCTAAGACGATCTTCCCTGTCCCCAATGGGGCTCACAATCTAATCAACCTACCAGTATGTTTTTGGAGTGTGGGAGGAAACCAGAGGACCCAGAGGAAACCCACACGGAGAGAACATTTTTTTTGTATAATGGGTGAGATTTACCATCAAAGAGGGAATGTTAGAAAGGATATTTCATCCCCTACCTGTCTGCTCTGGGGTCTCCATTATTATAGATTTTGGTTGTTGGGGTGGTATTTATTGCTGTACTATGGCATTTATCATTTCTGGGGTGGCACTGTACTGAAGTTGTTGGTGCATCTAGTGTGCTGGTTAGTGATGCATCAATACGGACCTTATAAATGACCAATGACCAATGACCAATAAATGTTGCCCCCCCCCCCCAAAGGCTAAATCCTTAAATTAGGAACAGAACCGAAATTTTAAGGTAATGTCATAATTTGTATAATTTATTATATGTTTGAGGATTTGGAGCTGGTCCATGTTATCACAACTCCGACTCCACCAAGAGTCATGCGACCACCGGTTATATGACATCAGTCTTAGATTCTGAACAGACAACAAGAATAGGAGACATTTACCCCTTAAAGGGTTTCATTGTGTATGCTCTATTCTTTTCCTTTTTTTTAGCCTCGTTTCTAGGATTTTTAAAGCTTTGTCTCCACATAGCGGCAGAACGGTACAATGCAAGGACTTTCCATCCTAGATATTGCTGTGCGGATGTAACGCAGGGTGTGTGCTGTCTCCCCTTGTGGCAGCTTAGAAGAATGCAACAATAGGATATATACTGTACATTATATACATTCTAGTTAATCTATAGTTACAGAATGATAATCGTGACAGAAATGAAGATTTATTAGTCAAATACCACTATTTTCATTAATATCTTTACCATTCCATGGATTTATGATGGATCCTCAGATCTGCTGCCCCCCTCCCCCCAATATCTGGATATGACCCCCACCTATATTCCACACAGCATGAAGGGGCTCGGTGAAGGTGGTGGTGAAGGTGTGTAAGTGTCTGATGGGGTCACACAGCTCATAGAAGGACAATTTTCCCGCCTCATAATCCAGACTGATCCGGAATCTATCTCGGCAGCATTGCTGAGGTAACTTGATCACTTCCTGGTCATGTACCACTATATAACACGTTCTATTGATAAGTCCTGCACATAAACCCCAGGACTTGTTATTATCTCCAATACCTGACTGATTCCCCCTCCTGTCTATACTGGGGTAACACATCCCCACCCTCCACATCCCCGATCTCCTGATCTCCACATCCCAGTAATGGCGTCCTGAGGTAAATCCTCGGCTGCTCATCACCTGAGGATAATACTGGAATCTCTCTGCGGTGTCTGGACGGTTCTGGTTTATATCTGTCCAGTTTGCCGTTTTCAGGTCATTTGATATAAGAAGATTATTATAGGCCGTGTTTATATCCAGTAATATATCTACAGGACCTTCCCCATAGATCCCTCCATCTCCAGCAGCCATTACCGTATCCTTGACATTTTTTGTACCTGACACAGATACATCTTGTGTCTGACTGACATTTGGGTATTGTGGGCCCAATAAATCAAATTTTGAGGGTAAGATAGTCTCTAGGTTTCTCTTTATATCAGAAAAACCTTCATGTAACATCCATGCAATTATATCCATATTTATATCATGGGTCTTATCATGTCCTCCTGTGTCCTCCTCACCTCCATCATGTCCTCCTGTGTCCTCCTCATCTCCATCATGTCCCCCCATGTCCACCTCATCTCCATCATGTCCCCCTGTGTCCCCATCACCTCCTCCATGTCCCCCTGTGTCCCCATCACCTCCCCCCTCCTCAGGATCACACAAGTCACCTGTGTCTGGTTCCTGTAACACAGTCAGTGGATCAGTCATGTTACACAGCTCCTCAATGTCCTTCATCTTCCTGGACAACTTGTCCTTCTTTATCTCCAGCTCTTGGATCACATCAGACATTAAGAAGGACGCGTGCATCTCCTGCCTGGAGACCTCACTAAGGATCCTCTTTTTCAGGTCGTCCAACCATTTCCTGATGTCTTTAAACAGGGCAGTGACTCTCTCCGCTTCTCCAGATGCTTTTTCCTGAGCTTTTCTCCTGCTCTCCTCCAGTCTTTTCTCAGTCTTCTCTCTCTTTGTGGTCATTTTCTGGAGAACATCTCTTAGTTTCTTCTTCTTCTTCTCTGAGGCCTCATCCAGCGTCTCCACCTGGTGTCCCCGATGTTCTCCATCCAGACTGCAGGTCACACAGATACAAGCCGCATCCTCCGTGCAGTAATATTCCAGGATCTTCTTATGGACAGGACATTTCCGGTTCTCCAGGGAAGTGCTGGGATCAGTCAGGACGTGTTCTGGTCCCTTGCTGTGGACTCCCAGATGATCATCACACAGAGAAGCCTCACAGTGTAGACAGGACTTCACTGCAGGTACAGGAGAGTGAATGCAGTAAGTGCACCTGATACCAGTGATCTCTTCGTTGGATGGCTCAGTAGACCGGACACGTTCTACCACATTACGTAGAGTTATGTTCCTCTGCAGCGCTGGTCGCCTTCGATATACTGTTCTACATTCAGGACAGGAATAATCTCTAGACCTGTCTTGTGCATTGAGGTACTGACCAATACAGACCCGGCAGAAGTTGTGTCCACATCTCAGGGTTACAGGATCTGTATAGAGGCTCAGACAGATGGAGCAGAGGAGCTCCTCTCTCAGATCAGCAGACGCCATGTCTTCCGGTTTCAGAGGAAATGAAGCTGAGGTTGCAGGGGGAGGTCCAGCTAGTCGGCTACTGCACAACCCACTGCCGGGAGCTGTCTGTTAACCCTATAAACTACTGTTGTGTTTGGTCTAAAGGTACGGCAAAGAAAGTATATTATTGCATATTTCCCTCTACTTCTCAGTGCAAATAAGGGCATTTGTTATAAATAACAAGAATAATTGGACAAAAATAAAATTAGAACAATGTGGTTGGATAATATTACTACATGAATAAGCAATATAATCCAAAAAATATACCTCTGGAACAAATTAAATTAATTTACTAGATTTTAGTTTTTTTTCCTGCTTTGCCTATATTCCCTTTGGTTTTAGATATATATATTTTTGTTTATTCGTAAAAGTATATCAATATCTAGCCACATACGCAGGCATTTATTAATTTGGGTGCAGGGTGCACAAATCATGCTATAATTTTTCGCTGAGCTTGTGGCGCAAGGGGTTAATGAATTGGCACAGAACCGAAAAGTTTTAGAAATGTCTCCACATTTATGAAGGTGAAATATAACTCCATAGAAAAGACAGACCACAGTCATGAGTCCTTCTCATGCGCATTGAAAAAATATTATATTTATTTTTATATATTTTTATCTTTCTAGCCATTAGCGCTGTATGAGGCTTGGTTTCTGCTTAACCCTTTCACGACCCGTGACGTAATAGCACGTCACGGGTCGGCCGCGGGTGCATGGAGAGGGCTCACGCACTGAGCCCTCTCCATAGCCGGTAAGTCTTTGCTGCATATTGCAGCAAAGGCTTACCGGTAACACCCGCGATCGGTGCTAGCACCGATCGCGGGTGTTTTCACCTCGATCGCCGCCGCCGGCTTCAAAAGGATGGCGCCGGCGGCTTCAAAAGGATGGCGGCGCCCACGATCCTTTTCGAGGATCGCCGCTCCCCGTGACGTCATCGGGGAGCGGCGATCCGTCGCCATGGTAACCTCGTGTCTCGCGAAGACCCGAGGCTACTTCAGGTTAACCCATGCATTACAATGTGCTATCAGCACATTGTAATGTATGAGTAGTAAAATCCCCATATACTGCCATACTGCAGTATGGCAGTATATGATAGGATCGTGCAGACACCCTAGGGTTAAAGTACCCTAGGGAGTCTGAAAAGTACTAAAAATAAAAATAAAAAAAAGTTAAAAAAAAAAAATTATAATAAAAAACCCTAAAAACTCAAATCACCCCCATTTCCCTAGAACTGATATAAATATAAATAAACAGTAAAAATCATAAACACATTAGGTATCGCCGCGTCCGAAAATGCCCGATCTATCAAAATATGATAACGGTTTTTCACTGCGTTTAATTCCGTAACGGAAAATCGCGCCCAAAGTCGAAAATGGCACTTTTTTTGTCATTTAAAAAAATTAAAAAATTCTATAAAAAGTGATCACAAGGTCGAACAGTCCTAAAATTGATAACATTGTAAATGTCATCAAAATCCGCAAAAAACGACACCACCCGCAGCTCCATACACCAAAGTATGAAAAAGTTATTAGCGCCAGAAGATGGCAAAATACCCCAAAAAAAAATTTTGTACAGGAGGTTTTAATTTTTTTAAATGTATGAAAACATTATAAAACCTATACAAATTTGTTATCCCCGTAATCGTACCGACCCAAAGAATAAAGTAGACCTGTCATTTGGGGCGCTCAGTGAAATCCGTAAGATCCAAGCCCACAAGAAGGCGGCACAAATGCGTTTTTTTACCAATTTCACTGCATTTGGAATTTTTTTCCCGCTTCCTAGTACACGGCATGGAATATTCAATACCATCTCTATGAAGTGCAATTTGTTACGCAGAAAATAAGCCGTCACACAGCTCTGTACATGGAAAAATAAAAAAGTTATGGATTTTTGATAATGGGGAGTAAAAAATGAAAATGAAAAAACAAAAAAGGGCCAGGTCCTGAAAGGGTTAAAGAATTGTGCTTCCTGGTGTCACTACTTACTATGCCATGCCATGTACTGGGAAGCTGGAAAAAAAGTACAAATGAGGTGAAATTGCCGGAAACAAAATGCAAAAAAAGTTGCGATTGGGACACTGGGTGGCTATTTTCAGGAATTTTCTCTTTTTGGGACTGGCCACCTCTGTTTTACACAAGTACCCCCTACCCCAAGGAATCCTCACACAATGGGGAGTATGCAAATACATTTTCCAAGGTGTTAAATGGAAAACAATGGAGCTCATTTACTAAGGGTCCGTCAGAGGCATTTTCGTCGGGTTTCCTGACGACTTCCATTTTGCGCCAAATTGCCCCGGGATTTTGGCGCACGCAATCGGATTTTGGTGCATCGGTCCCGCTTGCATGCAACAGAAATTGGTGGGTGGACCGTTGGTCAACCCGACGGATTCGGACAACGCGTGGGATTTAACATTTTGAATTGTGTCGCAAGACACGCACTTACATGCACCAGAAAGAAGCAGGTGAACTCTGGCGGACCTCGGCGCAGAAGCGATGCAGGAACTCGGGCGCACGATCTTAGTGAATCACAGCAGACCCGAATCCTCATCGGACAACGCACCGCTGAATCGCGACAGGATGGGGTAAGTAAATCTGCCCCAGTGCCTCCTTTTGCTACCTTGAAAAGCATCCCCCTTAACACCAAGTACGACCTACAAGAAATCTAAAGATATGGTGTGGGATTAAGCCCAGAATTCCCTAGTGGAACATCTATGGCTTTAAGTCTCCACATGCCCTTAATTAGCAATCACACCTACTGTCTGACCCCACACAATGGGGCACATTTACTTACCCGTCCGCGGAGTTCACCGTATGTGCAGTCCAACGATCCACTAAGATTGTGCGCCCGATATCCTGCATGTGTCGCTTCCCCGCTCAGGTCCGCCTGGGTTCACCTTCTTCTTCCTGGTGCATGTAAGTGCATTGTCTTGCGACACAATTTGAAAGTTAAATCCTGCGCTCAGTCCGAATAAGTCTCGCTATGACCCATAGATTGTGAAGATTCCATCTGGTGCAGAACCTATTAGACCAGTGATGGCGAACCTTTAAGAGACCAAGTGCCCAAACTATAACCAAAATCCACTTATTTACCGCAAAGGGCCAACATTGAATTTTAAGCAGTAACTTACTGCTATCTGCTCTTCAACATCTCTCAATCGTATCGGCCCCTTGAGGCCACTAATACAGTTGAAAGAAGGAGGGCACATTCAGACTATCATTGGAGCTTCTCACCAGGGTCTCTCTGTACAGTAAGATTGTAGGGTCCAGTAGGATGACCTACTAAGATACTGCAGTTCTATCAACACCTTCTCAACATCCAATGAAGTGTTAAAATAGTGCTGATTGTAGCATCTCTTAAATTGCCTGGATCTGCAGGAAGATTTGGTGAATTTGGTCCTGTTTGGTGAGCTCTGTCTTGGGATCAATGGCCTGAGTGCCCACAGAAAGGGATCTGAGTGCCACCTCTGGCACCCGTGCCATAGGTTCGCCACCACTGTCTTAGACCTTCTGAATGACTAGAGGTTCTGCCCCAATCAGTGGGTTGCTCCCAGGATACTCCTTGTACTCGTTGAAGCCAGTGTGGTGGTCACAGTTCTTGTGCAGTTAGTGTTGTAGCCACAGCTGCTTCTGTTTTCCTCCTAGAGTCTTTTTTGGCAGAAAAGATGCGACACCATCACAGCCCTATAAGTAACAGTACTCAAGGACATCTCCTGTTGACATGACCATTGTGTAGCCATGTAGTCGCTGCTAATCTCCAAAGGAATTACAACTCGAAGAGTAAAAGTGGAACTTGTCCAATCTATAGCTCCTCAATATCTGCTATCGAGGGGAAGTCTGAGCCCCACACACTGTATATCTAATGATCAATTCATCCAATGTAATGGGGCCCCAAGTGTAAATACAGCTGGGCCCTAGATTAAACTTATGGCCCCCTCTTTAGAAAGTCGTTGAGCCTGAGGTCTCCCCTTCTGACCCAGCTGTTACTAGATATCCCCCGTAGTCAGGGAGAATAATACACACAACTGAGGGGCAACATCTTCCTGGTTATGATGGACAGCTGTCATTGGTCATCGTCTGTCCAGCAGCGGGAAATTGGTCTAAAAAAACCGTCTGGTAATCTGGTGTAAACAGAGAACTACTGCTAGTGCAATACCGTGAAAAGCCAGATTCATGACTTCAGACTCAAGACTCATAAAAAGTCTCATAGTCACTCCAGTCACTTTTTATGCATTGGGGACCTGGCTTCAAGTCCCAGGGTCAACATCTGCAAAGAGTTCGTATGTTCTCTATGTTTGTGTAGGTTTCCACCGGGTCCTCCGGTTTCCTTCCACACTCTGAAATATACTGGTAGGTTGATTAGATTGTGAGCCCCATGGGGACAGCGACCAATTTGGCAAGTTCTGTGCAACACTTCCTAATCTGCATTTTGAACCTGTTTTAAGGCCGTTTTTTAAGCAGTCCATTAAAAAACGCATCAGTTTTTGACAATTATCTTAATTGATAATTGGGAAAACTGTACAAAAAGGGTAAAAATTGGATGAGTTCTTAAAAACGCATGCATATTTTTAACACACTGCTTACGATTTCCGTCGCGTGCATGCCGGCGCCGATGCACCACAATCCTATCTCGTGCGCCAAAATCCCGGGGCAATTCAGGGGAAATCGGCGCAAATCGGAAATATTTGGGTAACACGTCAGGAAAATGCGAATCGGGCCCTTAGTAAATGACCCCCATAGAATCAACATACAAAAATTCACAAGAAAGAGAGAACAACAGACCGCAACTAACGGGACATGGTCATATGCCTGACGCCTATGGTGCTAATATGCAATAACTACAGACACGCAAGTCAATTTAATTTATTAAAATAAAACCACCAACACATCACCTAAAATAACATAATTTTCTGTACACCAAAACCTGTAAAAAGTTCAATAAACTGATTATTTCATCTGCTAATATGTTCTGTTTGCAGGTTTCCGGGTTGTCGAATAATATGACTAATAATAGAAATTTTTTTTTTTTTAAATATTTAACTAGTGCCTTACATTGTCTTCAATATGGTGCAGGGGTCCTGTGGGAATGTAGCATCATACATAACTTACGTATACTAAAATCGGTCAAAAGTTTAAAAAATGGTTTATTTTATGTGCTAATTTGTCTTCCTGTTTGCAGGTCTCCAGGTGGGACTATGTTGAATAATTATACTGTCATTATAGCATTATAGCATTATACTGTCAAGTTCACCCCTGTTTACACAACCTCAGGTTCTCTAATGACTAATAAAATTCACAGAGTGAGCTCAGAAGAAATCAAACTAAGAGAATATATGGTATAATATATCAATCTCTGCGAACTGATGCCATGAAAGGCTAGGCAGATGTGAGAAACTTTATTTACGTCACAAAGGATTATACATAACTTTTAGTGGGGCAGGACCTGGGCTTGGTTAGTTAAAGATAAGAAGTAATGTCCACAGTTCATTGGTTAGTAAATTATCACAATACTTCACAATACAACTAAGGTGCCCGGAGTCCTCTCTCTGGCGTAGTGTCCGTTTTGTGAAAACTGGCCACCACATGGTTTGTCATGGACTGAATACAGTTGTGTGAAACGAGCCTTCAGCTGAAAAACTAAATTACACCCTTATAGCTGCTTCCCCCTTAAAATCTTTATATAACCATCCACTAGCCATAATGCAGCATGAAGGGGCTCGGTGAAGGTGGTGGTGAAGGTGTGTAAGTGTCTGATGGGGTCACACAGCTCATAGAAGGACAATTTTCCCGCCTCGTAATCCAGACTGATCCGGACTCTATCACTGGAGATCTGGTGAGGTAACGGGATCACTTCCCCGTCATGTATCACTGTATACTGACTAACATGCATATACACAGCACCCAGACTCCAGGACTTGTTATTATTTCCAATGTGTGACTGATCTCCCTTCCTTTCCATACTGGGGTAACACATCCCCACCCTCCACCATCCCGATCTACTGATCTCCACATCCCAGTAATGTCGTCCTGAGGTAAATCCTCGGCTGCTCATCACCTGATAATTCTGGAATCTCTCCGTTGTTTCTGGACGATTTTGTGTTTTTACAGTAGTTGCAAGTTTTAGGTCGTCTGATATAAAGATATTATTGCCGGCTGTGTTTATATCCAGTAATAAGTCTGCAGGACCTTCCCCATAGAGCCCTCTCTGTCCTGCAGCCATTACCGTCCTACAAACATCCCCAGTATTGACAGTGCCGGGTTTTATATCTGACACAGGTAAATCTCGTGTGAGACTTGGTAGAGATTGGTCATTGGGAGATATTGGCCACGTTACTTGTGGTTTTGCAGGTGAGATGGTCTGTAGATAAGTCATTAAGTCAGAGAAACCTTCAAGTAACATCCCTGTAATTACATCCAGATCTACATCATGTCCTCCTGTGTCCTCATCACCTCCATCATGTCCTCCTGTGTCCTCATCACCTCCATCATGTCCCCCTGTGTCCTCATCACCTCCATCATGTCCTCTTGTGTCCTCATCACCTCCATCATGTCCTCCTGTGTCCTCATCACCTCTAGCATGTCCTCCTGTGTCCTCATCACCTCCATCATGTCCTCCTGTGTCCTCATCACCTCTATCATATCCTCCTGTGTCCTCATCACCTCCATCATGTCCTCCTGTGTCCTCATCACCTCCATCATGTCCTCCTGTGTCCTCATCACCTCCATCATGTCCTCTTGTGTCCTCATCACCTCCATCATGTCCTCCTGTGTCCTCATCACCTCTAGCATGTCCTCCTGTGTCCTCATCACCTCCATCATGTCCTCCTGTGTCCTCATCACCTCTATCATGTCCTCCTGTGTCCTCATCACCTCCATCATGTCCTCCTGTGTCCTCATCACCTCCATCATGTCCTCCTGTGTCCTCATCACCTCCATCATGTCCTCCTGTGTCCTCATCACCTCCATCATGTCCTCCTGTGTCCCCATCACCTCCATCATGTCCTCCTGTGTCCTCATCCCCTCCATCATGTCCTCCTGTGTCCTCATCCCCTCCATCATGTCCTCCTGTGTCCTCATCCCCTCCATCATGTCCCCCTGTGTCCTCATCCCCTCCATCATGTCCTCCTGTGTCCTCATCCCCTCCATCATGTCCTCCTGTGTCCTCATCCCCTCCATCATGTCCTCCTGTGTCCTCATCCCCTCCATCATGTCCCCCTGTGTCCCCATCACCTCCATCATGTCCTCCTGTGTCCTCATCCCCACCATCATGTCCCCCTGTGTCCCCATCACCTCCATGTCCCCCTGTGTCCCCATCACCTCCATCATGTCCCTCTGTGTCCTTATCACCTCCATCATGTCCCCCTGTGTCCTCATCACCTCCATCATGTCCCTCTGTGTCCCCATCACCTCCATCATGTCCCTCTGTGTCCTCATCACCTCCATCATGTCCCCCTGTGTCCCCATCACCTCCATGTCCCCCTGTGTCCCCATCACCTCCATCATGTCCCTCTGTGTCCTTATCACCTCCATCATGTCCCCCTGTGTCCTCATCACCTCCATCATGTCCCCCTGTGTCCCCATCACGTCCATCATGTCCTCCTGTGTCCCCATCACCTCCATCATGTCCTCCTGTGTCCTCATCACCTCCATCATGTCCTCCTGTGTCCCCATCACCTCCATCATGTCCCCCTGTGTCCCCATCACCTCCCCCCTCCTCAGGATCACACAAGTCACCTGTGTCTGGTTCCTGTAACACAGTCAGTGGATCAGTCATGTTACACAGCTCCTCAATGTCCTTCATCTTCCTGGACAGCTCGTCCTTCTGTATCTCCAGCTTCTGGATCACACCAGACAGTGATAATGACCTCTGCTCATTCTTCTTGGAGATCTCCCTCAGGACCCTCTTCTCCAGGTCGTCCAGCCACCTCTTGATGTCTATAAACAGGGCAGTGACTCTCTCAGCTTCTCCAGATGCTTTTTCTTGAGCTTTTCTCCTGCTCTCCTCCAGACTCTGGACTCTTCCCTCAGCCTTGCGTTTCTTTGTGGTCAGTTTATATACAACATTTCTCAGTATATTCTTTTTCTTGAAGCTGTCATCCACCATCTCCACCTGGTGTCCCTGATGTTCCAGTCTACAGGACATACAGATACAAGCCACATCTTCAGTGCAGTAATATTCCAAGATCTTCTTATGGACAGGACATTTCCTGTTCTCCAGGGAAGTGCTGGGATCAGTCAGGACGTGTTCTGGTCCCTTGCTGTGGACTCTCAGATGATCATCACACAGAGAAGCCTCACAGTGTAGACAGGACTTCACCGCAGGTACAGGAGAGTGAATGCAGTAAGTGCAGCAGGTCCCGGTGACCTCCACTTGATTTGAGTGAGAAGACCGGACAAGTTCTGCTACATTATGAAGATTTATGTTCCTCTTCAGTGCAGACCGCTCCCGAAACTCTTCTCTACATTCAGGACAGATATAACCTCCAGACTCGTCCTGTGTATTCAGGACCTGATCAATACAGACCCGGCAGAAGTTGTGTCCACATCTCAGGGTTACAGGATCTGTATAGAGGCTCAGACAGATGGAGCAAAGGAGCTCGTCCCTTAGATCAGCAGACGCCATTGCTTACTGCACGGAAACTAAGAATTTAGGACGTGTTCCAGGACATTGCACAATCCACGGCTGTGAGCTGTCTATTAACGCTGTAGACAACAGATAGATGTCCAGTCTACAGTTACAGTTAAAAAATCAAACTGATTTCCATACCTTCCAACTTGTGGGAGAGAGAAAGACGGACCACGCCCATTGTCCCACCGACAAGCATAGTATGAGCCCCTTACTTTGCCCCCCATGCAACATATAAAACCCCTCTTTAATTATATCCTCCCTTTACATTTGGTTTTCCACTTTTATTTATCTCCCCGAACTTACACATAATACTATCTGTACTCCTGCCCCTACCCATCCTCCTGGAGTGGTCCCTGTTCTCTATCCTCCTCCTGTAGCTCCCTGTCCTCCATCCGCCTCCTGTAGCTCCTTTCCTCCAGCCTCCTCCTGTAGCCTCCCGTCCTCCAGCCTCCTCATGTAGCCTCCTATTCTCCATCCTCCTCCTCTAGCTCCCTGTCCTCCATCCGCCTCCTGCCGCTCCTTTCCCCCAGCCTCCTCCTATGGCTCCTTTCCTCCAGCCTCCTCCTGTCCTCCAGCCTCCTCATGTAGCCTCCTATCCTCTTTCTGTAGCCCCCTGTACTCCAGACCCTCCTGTAGCCCCCTGTCCTCCAACCTCCTCATCCTCTAGCCTCCTGTCATCCAGCCTCCGCCTGTGGCCACTGTCCTCCAGCCTCCTCCTCCTGTCCCCCAGGTATCTGTCCATAGAGCCTGATCACCTCTGTGTCTATAATTGGTAATGCAGCTGAATATTATTTGCCTGGGAAGGAGGGTATACAACTGTTGTTTCACTTTTGTGAATCTTGTTCTGCCCCGAGGTTCCTAGTCGGTGGATGGCCGGAAACTCCACCCAGAAGGGAAGTTTTACTCATGTCCACTCTGGCTCGAATTTTCAGATTGTTCTTTCCTCTAGGCCTGCTGAAAATCTAGAAGAATGAAACTGTGTATGATACGATACAACTTTATTGATCCCGTAGAAAATTGGTTTAACATCTGAAAAGCTGAACACACATTATTATACTACATTAAAAAAAAGTTCCTGTTCCTAGAAATCTTGACAGATGAATAATACAAACATCCTGCAATATTTTATAGAATATTGGAGACATTTATACAACCTTCAATTATTATAGAACATCACATTTTTTAGACTTTTTCCTCGTTTCCTCGAAATTTTCCTCATTTCATGGTTTCTTTTAATGTGCACGTGGTCATATCTCTACACAAAGTGCTTATGGTGGTTCCTTGCATCTGCTGACCCCCTAGTATCTGTATATAACCTTCATATGCCCATAACACAGCATGAAGGGGCTCGGTGAAGGTGGTGGTGAAGGTGTGTAAGTGTCTGATGGGGTAGGAAAGCTCATAAAAGGACAACTCCCCCGCCTCATAATCCAGACAGATCCGGACTCTATCACTGGAGATCTGGTGAGGTAACTGGATCTCTTCTCTGTCATGTATCACTGAATACAGATTATTACACCACAGCAATTTAGATAAACCCCATGATTTTTTATTATATGCAATGTATGAGTCATCCTTCTCCTTGTCTATACTGGGGTAACACATCCCCACTGTCCACCCGACTGATCTGATCTCCACATCCCAGTAATGTCGTCCTGAGGTAAATCCTCGGCTGCTCATCACCTGAGGATAATCCTGGAATCTCTCTGCGGTGTCTGGACGGTTCTGGTTTATATCTGTCCAGGTTGCAGTTTTCAGGTCGTCTGATATAAGAAGATTATTATAGGCCGTGTTTATATCCAGTATTATGTTTGCAGGACCCTGCCCATAGTTTCCTGACACAAGTGAATCTTGCGTGTGAGTGGCCAGAGATTGGACACTAGGGGCTTTTGGTCTAGTTTCTTTAGGATGTGCAGGTGAGATGGTCTGTAGATATTTCATTATGTCAAAGAAACCTGCTCGTAACATCCCTGTAATTACATCCAGATCTACATCACATCCCCCTGTGTCCTCATCACCTCCCCCCTCCTCAGGATCACACAAGTCACCTGTGTCTGGTTCCTGTAACACAGTCAGTGGATCAGTCATGTTACACAGCTCCTCAATGTTCTTCATCTTCCTGGACAGCTCGTCCTTCTTTATCTCCAGCTTCTCGATCAAAACAGACACTGGCAATGACACCTCCATCTCCTGCCTGGAGATCTCCCTCAAGATCCTCTTCTCCAGGTCATCCAGACGTCTCCTGAGGTCTATAAACAGGGCAGTGACTCTCTCCGCTTCTCCAGATGCTTTTTCTTGAGCTTTTCTCCAGTGCTTTTCTAGACTCTGGACTCTTTCCTCAGTCTTTTTCCTCTTTGTGGCTATCTTCTGCAGACCATTTCTTAGTTGGTTCTTCTTCTTCTCAGAGACCTCATCCAGCGTCTCCACCCGGTGTCCCCAGTGTTCCTCGTCCAATCTGCAGGTCACACAGATACAAGTTGCGTCCTCCGTGCAGTAATATTCCAGGATCTTCTTATGGACAGGACATTTCCGGTTCTCCAGGGAAGTGCTGGGATCAGTCAGGACGTGTTCTGGTCCCTTGCTGTGGACTCTCAGATGATCATCACACAGAGAAGCCTCACAGTGTAGACAGGACTTCACCGCAGGTACAGGAGAGTGAATGCAGTAAGTGCATGGGACCCAGGTGACCTCTCCCTGAGCTGACGGATTACAACGAAAACGTTTTGCTACGTTGCACAGAGTTGTGTTTTTCTTCAGCCTGGGACGCTTCCGAGTCTTTTCCCTACATTGGGGACAGGAGTAGCCTCCAAAATCATCCTCTGTGGACAGATGCTGGTCAATACAGTCCCGGCAGAAGTTGTGTCCACATCTCAGGGTTATAGGATCTGTATAAATGCTCAGACAGATGGAGCAGAGGAGCTCCTCTCTCAGATCAGCAGACGCCATGGCTTCCAGATTTGTAAGAAATGAAACTGAAAATAAATTGTGAGGGGTGTATCCCGGTACAGAGGACATTGCACAACACGCAGCTGAGAACTACAGGTGTAGCGCTGCTTAGCATAACGTAAGGTGCGTCAACTTCTCCTTATTTGAGGTAGAAGACATTACACTAATATCTCCTTATATGAGGTGGAAGACATTACACTAATATCTCCTTATATGAGGGAGAAGACATGACACTAATATCTCCTTATATGAGGGAGAAGACATTACACTAATATCTCCTTATATGAGGGAGAAGACATTACACTAATATCTCCTTATATGAGGGAGAAGACATTACACTAATATCTCCTTATATGAGGTAGAAGACATTACACTAATATCTCCTTATATGAGGGAGAAGACATTACACTAATATCTCCTTATATGAGGGAGAAGACATTACACTAATATCTCCTTATATGAGGTAGAAGACATTACACTAATATCTCCTTATATGAGGTAGAAGACATTACACTAATATCTCCTTATATGAGGGAGAAGACATTACACTAATATTTCCTTATATGAGGTAGAGGACATTACACTAATATCTCCTTATATGAGGTAGAAGACATTACACTAATATCTCCTTATATGAGGGAGAAGACATTACACTAATATCTCCTTATATGAGGGAGAAGACATTACACTAATATCTCCTTATATGAGGGAGAAGACATTACACTAATATCTCCTTATATGAGGTAGAAGACATTACACTAATATCTCCTTATATGAGGGAGAAGACATTACACTAATATTTCCTTATATGAGGTAGAAGACATTACAATAATATCTCCTTATATGAGGGAGAAGACATTACACTAATATCTCCTTATATGAGGGAGAAGACATTACACTAATATCTCCTTATATGAGGGAGAGGACATTACACTAATATCTCCTTATATGAGGTAGAAGACATTACACTAATATCTCCTTATATGAGGGAGAGGACATTACACTAATATCTCCTTATATGAGGGAGAAGACATTACACTAATATCTCCTTATATGAGGTAGAAGACATTACACTAATATCTCCTTATATGAGGGAGAGGACATTACACTAATATCTCCTTATATGAGGGAGAGGACATTACACTAATATCTCCTTATATGAGGGAGAAGACATTACACTAATATCTCCTTATATGAGGGAGAAGACATTACACTAATATCTCCTTATATGAGGTAGAGGACATTACACTAATATCTCCTTATATGAGGGAGAAGACATTACACTAATATCTCCTTATATGAGGGAGAGGACATTACACTAATATCTCCTTATATGAGGGAGAAGACATTACACTAATATCTCCTTATATAAGGTAGAAGACATTACACTAATATCTCCTTATATGAGGTAGAAGACATTACACTAATATCTCCTTATATGAGGGAGAGGACATTACACTAATATCTCCTTATATGAGGGAGAAGACATTACACTAATATCTCCTTATATGAGGGAGAAGACATTACACTAATATCTCCTTATATGAGGTAGAGGACATTACACTAATATCCCCTTATATGAGGGAGAAGACATTACACTAATATCTCCTTATATGAGGTAGAAGACATTACACTAATATCTCCTTATATGAGGGAGAAGACATTACACTAATATCTCCTTATATGAGGGAGAGGACATTACACTAATATCTCCTTATATGAGGTAGAAGACATTACACTAATATCTCCTTATATGAGGTAGAAGACATTACACTAATATCTCCTTATATGAGGTAGAAGATATTACACTAATATCTCCTTATATGAGGTAGAGGACATTACACTAATATCTCCTTATATGAGGTAGAGGACATTACACTAATATCTCCTTATATGAGGGAGAAGACATTACACTAATATCCCCTTATATGAGGGAGAAGACATTACACTAATATCTCCTTATATGAGGTAGAAGACATTACACTAATATCTCCTTATATGAGGGAGAAGACATTACACTAATATCTCCTTATATGAGGGAGAGGACATTACACTAATATCTCCTTATATGAGGTAAAAGACATTACACTAATATCTCCTTATATGAGGTAGAGGACATTACACTAATATCTCCTTATATGAGGTAGAAGACATGACACTAATATCTCCTTATATAGGGAGAAGACATTACACTAATATCTCCTTATATGAGGGAGAGGACATTACACTAATATCTCCTTATATGAGGTAGAAGACATTACACTAATATCTCCTTATATGAGGGAGAAGACATTACACTAATATCTCCTTATATGAGGTAGAGGACATTACACTAATATCTCCTTATATGAGGTAAAAGACATTACACTAATATCTCCTTATATGAGGTAGAGGACATTACACTAATATCTCCTTATATGAGGTAGAGGACATTACACTAATATCTCCTTATATGAGGTAAAAGACATTACACTAATATCTCCTTATATGAGGTAGAGGACATTACACTAATATCTCCTTATATGAGGGAGAAGACATTACACTAATATCTCCTTATATGAGGTAGAAGACATTACACTAATATCTCCTTATATGAGGGAGAAGACATTACACTAATATCTCCTTATATGAGGTAAAGGACATTACACTAATATCTCCTTATATGAGGTAAAGGACATTACACTAATATCTCCTTATATGAGGGAGAAGACATTACACTAATATCTCCTTATATGAGGGAGAGGACATTACACTAATATCTCCTTATATGAGGGAGAGGACATTACACTAATATCTCCTTATATGAGGTAGAAGACATGACACTAATATCTCCTTATATGAGGTAGAAGACATTACACTAATATCTCCTTATATGAGGGAGAGGACATTACACTAATATCTCCTTATATGAGGTAGAAGACATTACACTGATATCTCCTTATATGAGGGAGAAGACATTACACTAATATCTCCTTATATGAGGGAGAAGACATTACACTAATATCTCCTTATATGAGAGAGAAGACATTACACTAATATCTCCTTATATGAGGAGAAGACATTACACTAATATCTCCTTATATGAGGTAGAGGACATTACACTAATATCTCCTTATATGAAGTAGAAGACATTACACTAATATCTCCTTATATGAGGGAGAAGACATTACACTAATATCTCCTTATATGAGGGAGAAGACATTACACTAATATCTCCTTATATGAGGTAGAAGACATTACACTAATATCTCCTTATATGAGGGAGAAGACATTACACTGATATCTCCTTATATGAGGGAGAAGACATTACACTAATATCTCCTTATATGAGGGAGAAGACATTACACTAATATCTCCTTATATGAGGTGGAAGACATTACACTAATATCTCCTTATATGAGGGAGAAGACATTACACTAATATCTCCTTATATGAGGTAGAGGACATTACACTAATATCTCCTTATATGAGGTAGAGGACATTACACTAATATCTCCTTATATGAGGTAGAAGACATTACACTAATATCTCCTTATATGAGGTAGAGGACATAACACTAATATCTCCTTATATGAGGGAGAAGACATTACACTAATATCTCCTTATATGAGGGAGAAGACATTACACTAATATCTCCTTATATGAGGTGGAAGACATTACACTAATATCTCCTTATATGAGGGAGAAGACATTACACTAATATCTCCTTATATGAGGTAGAGGACATTACACTAATATCTCCTTATATGAGGTAGAGGACATTACACTAATATCTCCTTATATGAGGTAGAAGACATTACACTAATATCTCCTTATATGAGGTAGAGGACATTACACTGATATCTCCTTATATGAGGGAGAAGACATGACACTAATATCTCCTTATATGAGGTAGAGGACATTACACTGATATCTCCTTATATGAGGGAGAAGACATGACACTAATATCTCCTTATATGAGGTACAAGACATTACACTAATATCTCCTTATATGAGGGAGAAGACATTACACTAATATCTCCTTATATGAGGTAGAAGACATTACACTAATATCTCCTTATATGAGGGAGAAGACATTACACTAATATCTCCTTATATGAGGTAAAGGACATTACACTAATATCTCCTTATATGAGGGAGAAGACATTACACTAATATCTCCTTATATGAGGTAGAAGACATTACACTAATATCTCCTTATATGAGGGAGAAGACATTACACTAATATCTCCTTATATGAGGGAGAGGACATTACACTAATATCTCCTTATATGAGGGAGAAGACATTACACTAATATCTCCTTATATGAGGTAGAAGACATTACACTAATATCTCCTTATATGAGGTAGAGGACATTACACTGATATCTCCTTATATGAGGGAGAAGACATGACACTAATATCTCCTTATATGAGGTAGAGGACATTACACTGATATCTCCTTATATGAGGGAGAAGACATGACACTAATATCTCCTTATATGAGGTACAAGACATTACACTAATATCTCCTTATATGAGGGAGAAGACATTACACTAATATCTCCTTATATGAGGTAGAAGACATTACACTAATATCTCCTTATATGAGGGAGAAGACATTACACTAATATCTCCTTATATGAGGTAAAGGACATTACACTAATATCTCCTTATATGAGGGAGAAGACATTACACTAATATCTCCTTATATGAGGGAGAGGACATTACACTAATATCTCCTTATATGAGGGAGAAGACATTACACTAATATCTCCTTATATGAGGTAGAAGACATTACACTAATATCTCCTTATATGAGGGAGAGGACATTACACTAATATCTCCTTATATGAGGGAGAAGACATTACACTAATATCTCCTTATATGAGGGAGAAGACATTACACTAATATCTCCTTATATGAGGTAGAGGACATTACACTAATATCTCCTTATATGAGGTAGAAGACATGACACTAATATCTCCTTATATGAGGGAGAAGACATGACACTAATATCTCCTTATATGAGGTAGAGGACATTACACTAATATCTCCTTATATGAGGGAGAGGACATTACACTAATATCTCCTTATATGAGGTAGAGGACATTACACTAATATCTCCTTATATGAGGTAAAAGACATTACACTAATATCTCCTTATATGAGGTAGAGGACATTACACTAATATCTCCTTATATGAGGGAGAGGACATTACACTAATATCTCCTTATATGAGGTAGAAGACATTACACTAATATCTCCTTATATGAGGTAGAGGACATTACACTAATATCTCCTTATATGAGGTAGAGGACATGACACTAATATCTCCTTATATGAGGGAGAGGACATTACACTAATATCTCCTTATATGAGGGAGAGGACATTACACTAATATCTCCTTATATGAGGTAGAAGACATTACACTAATATCTCCTTATATGAGGGAGAAGACATTACACTAATATCTCCTTATATGAGGTAGAAGACATTACACTAATATCTCCTTATATGAGGTAGAAGACATTACACTAATATCTCCTTATATGAGGGAGAAGACATTACACTAATATCTCCTTATATGAGGGAGAAGACATTACACTAATATCTCCTTATATGAGGGAGAGGACATTACACTAATATCTCCTTATATGAGGGAGAGGACATTACACTAATATCTCCTTATATGAGGGAGAGGACATTACACTAATATCTCCTTATATGAGGGAGAGGACATTACACTAATATCTCCTTATATGAGGTAGAAGACATTACACTAATATCTCCTTAT
Organism: Engystomops pustulosus; assembly: GCF_040894005.1. NCBI lineage: Eukaryota > Metazoa > Chordata > Amphibia > Anura > Leptodactylidae > Engystomops > Engystomops pustulosus. The sequence goes on along the minus strand of NC_092414.1, from coordinate 8,970,646 downwards.
ATGAGGGAGAGGACATTACACTGATATCTCCTTATATGAGGTAAAAGACATGACACTAATATCTCCTTATATGAGGGAGAAGACATTACACTAATATCTCCTTATATGAGGTGGAAGACATTACACTAATATCTCCTTATATGAGGAGAAGACATTACACTAATATCTCCTTATATGAGGGAGAAGACATTACACTAATATCTCCTTATATGAGGGAAAAGACATTACACTAATATCTCCTTATATGAGGTAGAAGACATTACACTAATATCTCCTTATATGAGGGAGAAGACATTACACTAATATCTCCTTATATGAGGGAGAGGACATTACACTAATATCTCCTTATATGAGGGAGAGGACATTACACTAATATCTCCTTATATGAGGGAGAAGACATGACACTAATATCTCCTTATATGAGGTAGAGGACATTACAGTAATATCTCCTTATATGAGGGAGAAGACATTACACTAATATCTCCTTATATGAGGGAGAAGACATTACACTAATATCTCCTTATATGAGGGAGAAGACATTACAGTAATATCTCCTTATATGAGGTAGAAGACATTACACTAATATCTCCTTATATGAGGGAGAAGACATTACACTAATATCTCCTTATATGAGGGAGAAGACATTACACTAATATCTCCTTATATGAGGGAGAAGACATTACACTAATATCTCCTTATATGAGGGAGAGGACATTACAGTAATATCTCCTTATATGAGGGAGAAGACATTACACTAATATCTCCTTATATGAGGTAGAAGACATTACACTAATATCTCCTTATATGAGGTAGAGGACATTACACTAATATCTCCTTATATGAGGGAGAAGACATTACACTAATATCTCCTTATATGAGGGAGAAGACATTACACTAATATCTCCTTATATGAGGGAGAAGACATTACAGTAATATCTCCTTATATGAGGTAGAAGACATTACACTAATATCTCCTTATATGAGGTGGAAGACATTACACTAATATCTCCTTATATGAGGGAGAAGACATTACACTAATATCTCCTTATATGAGGGAGAGGACATTACACTAATATCTCCTTATATGAGGTAGAAGACATTACACTAATATATCCTTATATGAGGAGAAGACATTACACTAATATCTCCTTATATGAGGGAGAAGACATTACACTAATATCTCCTTATATGAGGGAGAAGACATTACACTAATATCTCCTTATATGAGGGAGAAGACATTACACTAATATCTCCTTATATGAGGGAGAGGACATTACACTAATATCTCCTTATATGAGGTAGAAGACATTACACTAATATCTCCTTATATGAGGGAGAGGACATTACACTAATATCTCCTTATATGAGGGAGAAGACATGACACTAATATCTCCTTATATGAGGTAGAAGACATTACACTAATATCTCCTTATATGTGGGAGAGGACATTACACTAATATCTCCTAATATGAGGGAGAGGACATTACACTAATATCTCCTTATATGTGGGAGAAGACATTACACTAATATCTCCTTATATGAGGGAGAAGACATGACACTAATATCTCCTTATATGAGGTAGAAGACATTACACTAATATCTCCTTATATGTGGGAGAGGACATTACACTAATATCTCCTAATATGAGGGAGAAGACATTACACTAATATCTCCTTATATGAGGGAGAAGAAATTACACTAATATCTCCTTATATGAGGTAGAGGACATAACACTAATATCTCCTTATATGAGGGAGAAGACATTACAGTAATATCTCCTTATATGAGGTAGAAGACATTACAGTAATATCTCCTTATATGAGGTAGAGGACATTACACTAATATCTCCTTATATGAGGGAGAAGACATTACACTAATATCTCCTTATATGAGGTAGAGGACATTACAGTAATATCTCCTTATATGAGGTAGAGGACATTACACTAATATCTCCTTATATGAGGTAGAAGATATTACACTAATATCTCCTTATATGAGGGAGAAGACATTACACTAATATCTCCTTATATGAGGGAGAGGACATTACACTAATATCTCCTTATATGAGGGAGAGGACATTACACTAATATCTCCTTATATGAGGGAGAGGACATTACACTAATATCTCCTTATATGAGGGAGAAGACATGACACTAATATCTCCTTATATGAGGTAGAGGACATTACAGTAATATCTCCTTATATGAGGGAGAAGACATTACACTAATATCTCCTTATATGAGGGAGAAGACATTACAGTAATATCTCCTTATATGAGGTAGAAGACATTACACTAATATCTCCTTATATGAGGTAGAAGACATTACACTAATATCTCCTTATATGAGGGAGAAGACATTACACTAATATCTCCTTATATGAGGGAGAAGACATTACACTAATATCTCCTTATATGAGGGAGAAGACATTACACTAATATCTCCTTATATGAGGTAGAAGACATTACACTAATATCTCCTTATATGAGGTAGAGGACATTACACTAATATCTCCTTATATGAGGAGAAGACATTACACTAATATCTCCTTATATGAGGGAGAAGACATTACACTAATATCTCCTTATATGAGGGAGAAGACATTACACTAATATCTCCTTATATGAGGGAGAAGACATTACACTAATATCTCCTTATATGAGGTAGAAGACATTACACTAATATCTCCTTATATGAGGGAGAAGACATTACACTAATATCTCCTTATATGAGGTAGAAGACATTACACTAATATCTCCTTATATGAGGTAGAAGACATTACACTAATATCTCCTTATATGAGGGAGAAGACATTACACTAATATCTCCTTATATGAGGGAGAAGACATTACACTAATATCTCCTTATATGAGGGAGAAGACATTACACTAATATCTCCTTATATGAGGTAGAGGACATCACACTAATATCTCCTTATATGAGGGAGAGGACATTACACTAATATCTCCTTATATGAGGGAGAAGACATTACACTAATATCTCCTTATATGAGGGAGAAGACATTACACTAATATCTCCTTATATGAGGGAGAGGACATTACACTAATATCTCCTTATATGAGGGAGAGGACATTACACTAATATCTCCTTATATGAGGTAGAGGACATCACACTAATATCTCCTTATATGTGGGAGAAGACATTACACTAATATCTCCTTATATGAGGGAGAAGACATTACACTAATATCTCCTTATATGAGGGAGAGGACATTACACTAATATCTCCTTATATGAGGTAGAAGACATTACACTAATATATCCTTATATGAGGAGAAGACATTACACTAATATCTCCTTATATGAGGGAGAAGACATTACACTAATATCTCCTTATATGAAGTAGAAGACATTACACTAATATCTCCTTATATGAGGTAGAGGACATTACACTAATATCTCCTTATATGAGGGAGAAGACATTACACTAATATCTCCTTATATGAGGGAGAAGACATTACACTAATATCTCCTTATATGAGGGAGAGGACATTACACTAATATCTCCTTATATGAGGTAGAAGACATTACACTAATATCTCCTTATATGAGGGAGAGGACATTACACTAATATCTCCTTATATGAGGGAGAAGACATTACACTAATATCTCCTTATATGAGGTAGAAGACATTACATTAATATCTCCTTATATGAGGTAGAAGACATTACACTAATATCTCCTTATATGTGGGAGAAGACATGACACTAATATCTCCTTATATGAGGGAGAGGACATTACACTAATATCTCCTTATATGAGGGAGAAGAAATTACACTAATATCTCCTTATATGAGGTAGAGGACATAACACTAATATCTCCTTATATGAGGGAGAAGACATTACAGTAATATCTCCTTATATGAGGTAGAAGACATTACAGTAATATCTCCTTATATGAGGTAGAGGACATTACACTAATATCTCCTTATATGAGGTAGAAGACATTACACTAATATCTCCTTATATGAGGGAGAGGACATTACACTAATATCTCCTTATATGAGGTAGAAGACATTACACTAATATCTCCTTATATGAGGTAGAAGATATTACACTAATATCTCCTTATATGAGGGAGAAGACATTACACTAATATCTCCTTATATGAGGGAGAAGACATTACACTAATATCTCCTTATATGAGGTAGAGGACATTACACTAATATCTCCTTATATGAGGTGGAAGACATTACACTAATATCTCCTTATATGAGGTACAAGATATTACACTAATATCTCCTTATATGAGGGAGAAGACATTACACTAATATCTCCTTATATGAGGTAGAGGACATTACACTAATATCTCCTTATATGAGGGAGAAGACATTACACTAATATCTCCTTATATGAGGTAGAGGACATTACAGTAATATCTCCTTATATGAGGTAGAGGACATTACACTAATATCTCCTTATATGAGGTAGAAGACATTACACTAATATCTCCTTATATGAGGGAGAGGACATTACACTAATATCTCCTTATATGAGGTAGAAGACATTACACTAATATCTCCTTATATGAGGTAGAAGATATTACACTAATATCTCCTTATATGAGGGAGAAGACATTACACTAATATCTCCTTATATGAGGGAGAAGACATTACACTAATATCTCCTTATATGAGGGAGAAGACATTACACTAATATCTCCTTATATGAGGTAGAAGACATTACACTAATATCTCCTTATATGAGGTAGAAGACATTACACTAATATCTCCTTATATGAGGGAGAAGACATTACACTAATATCTCCTTATATGAGGTAGAGGACATTACAGTAATATCTCCTTATATGAGGTAGAGGACATTACACTAATATCTCCTTATATGAGGTAGAAGACATTACACTAATATCTCCTTATATGAGGTAGAGGACATTACACTAATATCTCCTTATATGAGGTAGAGGACATTACACTAATATCTCCTTATATGAGGGAGAAGACATTACACTAATATCTCCTTATATGAGGTAGAGGACATTACACTAATATCTCCTTATATGAGGTAGAAGATATTACACTAATATCTCCTTATATGAGGGAGAAGACATTACACTAATATCTCCTTATATGAGGGAGAGGACATTACACTAATATCTCCTTATATGAGGTAGAAGACATGATACTAATATCTCCTTATATGAGGGAGAAGACATTACACTAATATCTCCTTATATGAGGGAGAGGACATTACACTAATATCTCCTTATATGAGGGAGAGGACATTACACTAATATCTCCTTATATGAGGGAGAAGACATGACACTAATATCTCCTTATATGAGGGAGAGGACATTACACTAATATCTCCTTATATGAGGGAGAAGACATTACACTAATATCTCCTTATATGAGGGAGAGGACATTACACTAATATCTCCTTATATGAGGGAGAGGACATTACACTAATATCTCCTTATATGAGGGAGAAGACATGACACTAATATCTCCTTATATGAGGGAGAAGACATTACACTAATATCTCCTTATATGAGGGAGAGGACATTACACTAATATCTCCTTATATGAGGGAGAGGACATTACACTAATATCTCCTTATATGAGGGAGAAGACATGACACTAATATCTCCTTATATGAGGGAGAAGACATGACACTAATATCTCCTTATATGAGGGAGAGGACATTACACTAATATCTCCTTATATGAGGGAGAAGACATTACAGTAATATCTCCTTATATGAGGGAGAAGACATTACACTAATATCTCCTTATATGAGGTAGAAGACATTACACTAATATCTCCTTATATGAGGTAAAAGACATTACACTAATATCTCCTTATATGAGGTAGAAGACATTACAGTAATATCTCCTTATATGAGGGAGAAGACATTACACTAATATCTCCTTATATGAGGTAGAAGACATTACACTAATATCTCCTTATATGAGGTAGAAGACATTACACTAATATCTCCTTATATGAGGTAGAAGACATTACACTAATATCTCCTTATATGAGGTAGAAGACATTACAGTAATATCTCCTTATATGAGGGAGAAGACATTACACTAATATCTCCTTATATGAGGTAGAAGACATTACACTAATATCTCCTTATATGAGGTAGAGGACATTACACTAATATCTCCTTATATGAGGTAGAGGACATTACACTAATATCTCCTTATATGAGGTAAAAGACATTACACTAATATCTCCTTATATGAGGGAGAAGACATTACACTAATATCTCCTTATATGAGGTAGAGGACATTACACTAATATCTCCTTATATGAGGGAGAGGACATTACACTAATATCTCCTTATATGAGGGAGAGGACATTACACTAATATCTCCTTATATGAGGGAGAGGACATTACACTAATATCTCCTTATATGAGGGAGAGGACATTACACTAATATCTCCTTATATGAGGGAGAAGACATTACACTAATATCTCCTTATATGAGGTAGAAGACATTACACTAATATCTCCTTATATGAGGTAGAGGACATTACAGTAATATCTCCTTATATGAGGTAGAAGACATTACACTAATATCTCCTTATATGAGGGAGAGGACATTACACTAATATCTCCTTATATGAGGGAGAAGACATTACAGTAATATCTCCTTATATGAGGTAGAAGACATTACACTAATATCTCCTTATATGAGGTAGAAGACATTACACTAATATCTCCTTATATGAGGGAGAAGACATTACACTAATATCTCCTTATATGAGGTAGAGGACATTACACTAATATCTCCTTATATGAGGGAGAACACATTACACTAATATCTCCTTATATGAGGGAGAGGACATTACACTAATATCTCCTTATATGAGGGAGAACACATTACACTAATATCTCCTTATATGAGGTAGAAGACATTACACTAATATCTCCTTATATGAGGGAGAGGACATTACACTAATATCTCCTTATATGAGGGAGAAGAAATTACACTAATATCTCCTTATATGAGGTAGAGGACATAACACTAATATCTCCTTATATGAGGGAGAGGACATTACACTAATATCTCCTTATATGAGGGAGAAGACATTACACTAATATCTCCTTATATGAGGGAGAAGACATTACACTAATATCTCCTTATATGAGGGAGAAGACATTACACTAATATCTCCTTATATGAGGGAGAAGACATTACACTAATATCTCCTTATATGAGGGAGAAGACATTACACTAATATCTCCTTATATGAGGGAGAAGACATTACACTAATATCTCCTTATATGAGGGAGAAGACATTACACTAATATCTCCTTATATGAGGGAGAAGACATTACACTAATATCTCCTTATATGAGGTAGAGGACATTACACTAATATCTCCTTATATGAGGTAGAAGACATTACACTAATATCTCCTTATATGAGGGAGAGGACATTACACTAATATCTCCTTATATGAGGTAGAAGACATTACACTAATATCTCCTTATATGAGGAAGAAGACATTACACTAATATCTCCTTATATGAGGGAGAGGACATTACACTAATATCTCCTTATATGAGGTAGAGGACATTACACTAATATCTCCTTATATGTGGGAGAAGACATTACACTAATATCTCCTTATATGAGGGAGAAGACATTACACTAATATCTCCTTATATGAGGGAGAGGACATTACACTAATATCTCCTTATATGAGGGAGAAGACATGACACTAATATCTCCTTATATGAGGGAGAAGACATTACACTAATATCTCCTTATATGAGGGAGAGGACATTACACTAATATCTCCTTATATGAGGGAGAGGACATTACACTAATATCTCCTTATATGAGGGAGAAGACATGACACTAATATCTCCTTATATGAGGGAGAAGACATGACACTAATATCTCCTTATATGAGGGAGAGGACATTACACTAATATCTCCTTATATGAGGGAGAAGACATTACACTAATATCTCCTTATATGAGGGAGAAGACATTACACTGATATCTCCTTATATGAGGGAGAAGACATTACACTAATATCTCCTTATATGAGGGAGAAGACATTACACTCATATCTCCTTATATGAGGTAGAAGACATTACACTAATATCTCCTTATATGAGGTAGAAGACATTACACTAATATCTCCTTATATGAGGTAGAGGACATTACACAAATATCTCCTTATATGAGGGAGAGGACATTACACTAATATCTCCTTATATGAGGGAGAGGACATTACACTAATATCTCCTTATATGAGGGAGAAGACATTACACTAATATCTCCTTATATGAGGGAGAAGACATTACACTAATATCTCCTTATATGAGGGAGAAGACATTACACTAATATCTCCTTATATGAGGTAAAAGACATTACACTAATATCTCCTTATATGAGGTAGAAGACATTACACTAATATCTCCTTATATGAGGTAGAAGACATTACAGTAATATCTCCTTATATGAGGGAGAAGACATTACACTAATATCTCCTTATATGAGGTAGAAGACATTACACTAATATCTCCTTATATGAGGTAGAGGACATTACACTAATATCTCCTTATATGAGGTAGAGGACATTACACTAATATCTCCTTATATGAGGTAAAAGACATTACACTAATATCTCCTTATATGAGGGAGAAGACATTACACTAATATCTCCTTATATGAGGTAGAGGACATTACACTAATATCTCCTTATATGAGGGAGAGGACATTACACTAATATCTCCTTATATGAGGGAGAGGACATTACACTAATATCTCCTTATATGAGGGAGAGGACATTACACTAATATCTCCTTATATGAGGGAGAGGACATTACACTAATATCTCCTTATATGAGGGAGAGGACATTACACTAATATCTCCTTATATGAGGGAGAAGACATTACACTAATATCTCCTTATATGAGGTAGAGGACATTACAGTAATATCTCCTTATATGAGGTAGAGGACATTACAGTAATATCTCCTTATATGAGGTAGAAGACATTACACTAATATCTCCTTATATGAGGGAGAAGACATTACAGTAATATCTCCTTATATGAGGTAGAAGACATTACACTAATATCTCCTTATATGAGGTAGAAGACATTACACTAATATCTCCTTATATGAGGGAGAAGACATTACACTAATATCTCCTTATATGAGGTAGAGGACATTACACTAATATCTCCTTATATGAGGGAGAACACATTACACTAATATCTCCTTATATGAGGGAGAGGACATTACACTAATATCTCCTTATATGAGGGAGAACACATTACACTAATATCTCCTTATATGAGGTAGAAGACATTACACTAATATCTCCTTATATGAGGGAGAGGACATTACACTAATATCTCCTTATATGAGGGAGAAGAAATTACACTAATATCTCCTTATATGAGGTAGAGGACATAACACTAATATCTCCTTATATGAGGGAGAGGACATTACACTAATATCTCCTTATATGAGGGAGAAGACATTACACTAATATCTCCTTATATGAGGGAGAAGACATTACACTAATATCTCCTTATATGAGGGAGAAGACATTACACTAATATCTCCTTATATGAGGGAGAAGACATTACACTAATATCTCCTTATATGAGGGAGAAGACATTACACTAATATCTCCTTATATGAGGGAGAAGACATTACACTAATATCTCCTTATATGAGGTAGAAGACATTACACTAATATCTCCTTATATGAGGTAGAAGACATTACACTAATATCTCCTTATATGAGGGAGAAGACATTACACTAATATCTCCTTATATGAGGTAGAAGACATTACACTAATATCTCCTTATATGAGGAAGAAGACATTACACTAATATCTCCTTATATGAGGGAGAGGACATTACACTAATATCTCCTTATATGAGGTAGAGGACATTACACTAATATCTCCTTATATGAGGGAGAAGACATTACACTAATATCTCCTTATATGAGGGAGAGGACATTACACTAATATCTCCTTATATGAGGTAGAGGACATTACACTAATATCTCCTTATATGAGGTAGAAGACATTACACTAATATCTCCTTATATGAGGGAGAGGACATTACACTAATATCTCCTTATATGAGGTAGAAGACATTACACTAATATCTCCTTATATGAGGAAGAAGACATTACACTAATATCTCCTTATATGAGGGAGAGGACATTACACTAATATCTCCTTATATGAGGTAGAGGACATTACACTAATATCTCCTTATATGAGGGAGAAGACATTACACTAATATCTCCTTATATGAGGGAGAGGACATTACACTAATATCTCCTTATATGAGGGAGAGGACATTACACTAATATCTCCTTATATGAGGTAGAGGACATTACACTAATATCTCCTTATATGAGGTAGAGGACATGACACTAATATCTCCTTATATGAGGTAGAGGACATTACACTAATATCTCCTTATATGAGGTAGAGGACATGACACTAATATCTCCTTATATGAGGGAGAAGACATTACACTAATATCTCCTTATATGAGGTAGAAGACATTACACTAATATCTCCTTATATGAGGGAGAAGACATTACACTAATATCTCCTTATATGAGGGAGAAGACATTACACTAATATCTCCTTATATGAGGGAGATGACATTACACTAATATCTCCTTATATGAGGTAGAGGACATTACACTAATATCTCCTTATATGAGGGAGAGGACATTACACTAATATCTCCTTATATAAGGTAGAGGACATTACACTAATATCTCCTTATATGAGGGAGAAGACATTACACTAATATCTCCTTATATGAGGGAGAAGACATTACACTAATATCTCCTTATATGAGGTAGAGGACATTACACTAATATCTCCTTATATGAGGTAGAAGACATTACACTAATATCTCCTTATATGAGGTAGAAGACATTACACTAATATCTCCTTATATGAGGGAGAAGACATGACACTAATATCTCCTTATATGAGGGAGAGGACATTACACTAATATCTCCTTATATGAGGGAGAAGACATTACACTAATATCTCCTTATATGAGGTAGAAGACATTACACTAATATCTCCTTATATGAGGTAGAAGACATTACACTAATATCTCCTTATATGAGGGAGAAGACATGACACTAATATCTCCTTATATGAGGGAGAGGACATTACACTAATATCTCCTTATATGAGGGAGAAGACATTACACTAATATCTCCTTATATGAGGTAGAAGACATTACACTAATATCTCCTTATATGAGGGAGAAGACATGACACTAATATCTCCTTATATGAGGGAGAAGACATTACACTAATATCTCCTTATATGAGGGAGAAGACATGACACTAATATCTCCTTATATGAGGGAGAGGACATTACACTAATATCTCCTTATATGAGGGAGAAGACATTACACTAATATCTCCTTATATGAGGGAGAAGACATAACACTAATATCTCCTTATATGAGGGAGAAGACATGACACTAATATCTCCTTATATGAGGTAGAAGACATTACACTAATATCTCCTTATATGAGGGAGAAGACATTACACTAATATCTCCTTATATGAGGTAGAGGACATTACACTAATATCTCCTTATATGAGGTAAAAGACATTACACTAATATCTCCTTATATGAGGGAGAAGACATTACACTAATATCTCCTTATATGAGGGAGAGGACATTACACTAATATCTCCTTATATGAGGGAGAAGACATTACACTAATATCTCCTTATATGAGGGAGAGGACATTACACTAATATTTCCTTATATGAGGTAGAGGACATTACACTAATATCTCCTTATATGAGGTAGAAGACATGACACTAATATCTCCTTATATGAGGGAGAAGACATTACACTAATATCTCCTTATATGAGGTAGAGGACATTACACTAATATCTCCTTATATGAGGTAGAAGACATGACACTAATATCTCCTTATATGAGGGAGAAGACATGACACTAATATCTCCTTATATGAGGTAGAGGACATTACACTAATATCTCCTTATATGAGGGAGAGGACATTACACTAATATCTCCTTATATGAGGTAGAGGACATTACACTAATATCTCCTTATATGAGGTAAAAGACATTACACTAATATCTCCTTATATGAGGTAGAAGACATTACACTAATATCTCCTTATATGAGGTAGAGGACATTACACTAATATCTCCTTATATGAGGTAGAAGACATGACACTAATATCTCCTTATATGAGGTAGAAGACATTACACTAATATCTCCTTATATGAGGGAGAAGACATTACACTAATATCTCCTTATATGAGGGAGAAGACATTACACTAATATCTCCTTATATGAGGGAGAAGACATTACACTAATATCTCCTTATATGAGGTAAAGGACATTACACTAATATCTCCTTATATGAGGTAAAGGACATTACACTAATATCTCCTTATATGAGGGAGAAGACATTACACTAATATCTCCTTATATGAGGGAGAGGACATTACACTAATATCTCCTTATATGAGGGAGAGGACATTACACTAATATCTCCTTATATGAGGTAAAAGACATTACACTAATATCTCCTTATATGAGGTAAAAGACATTACACTAATATCTCCTTATATGAGGGAGAAGACATTACACTAATATCTCCTTATATGAGGGAGAAGACATTACACTAATATCTCCTTATATGAGGGAGAAGACATTACACTAATATCTCCTTATATGAGGGAGAGGACATTACACTAATATCTCCTTATATGAGGGAGAGGACATTACACTAATATCTCCTTATATGAGGGAGAGGACATCACACTAATATCTCCTTATATGAGGTAGAGGACATTACACTAATATCTCCTTATATGAGGTAGAGGACATTACACTAATATCTCCTTATATGAGGGAGAGGACATTACACTAATATCTCCTTATATGAGGGAGAAGACATTACACTAATATCTCCTTATATGAGGTAGAAGACATGACACTAATATCTCCTTATATGAGGGAGAAGACATTACACTAATATCTCCTTATATGAGGTAGAGGACATTACACTAATATCTCCTTATATGAGGTAGAAGACATGACACTAATATCTCCTTATATGAGGGAGAAGACATGACACTAATATCTCCTTATATGAGGTAGAGGACATTACACTAATATCTCCTTATATGAGGGAGAGGACATTACACTAATATCTCCTTATATGAGGTAGAGGACATTACACTAATATCTCCTTATATGAGGTAAAAGACATTACACTAATATCTCCTTATATGAGGTAGAAGACATTACACTAATATCTCCTTATATGAGGTAGAGGACATTACACTAATATCTCCTTATATGAGGTAGAAGACATGACACTAATATCTCCTTATATGAGGGAGAAGACATTACACTAATATCTCCTTATATGAGGTAGAGGACATTACACTAATATCTCCTTATATGAGGTAGAAGACATGACACTAATATCTCCTTATATGAGGGAGAAGACATTACACTAATATCTCCTTATATGAGGTAGAGGACATTACACTAATATCTCCTTATATGAGGTAGAAGACATGACACTAATATCTCCTTATATGAGGTAGAGGACATTACACTAATATCTCCTTATATGAGGTAGAAGACATGACACTAATATCTCCTTATATGAGGTAGAGGACATTACACTAATATCTCCTTATATGAGGTAGAAGACATGACACTAATATCTCCTTATATGAGGGAGAAGACATTACACTAATATCTCCTTATATGAGGTAGAGGACATTACACTAATATCTCCTTATATGAGGTAAAAGACATTACACTAATATCTCCTTATATGAGGTAGAGGACATTACACTAATATCTCCTTATATGAAGTAGAGGACATTACACTAATATCTCCTTATATGAGGGAGAAGACATTACACTAATATCTCCTTATATGAGGTAAAGGACATTACACTAATATCTCCTTATATGAGGTAGAAGACATTACACTAATATCTCCTTATATGAGGTAGAAGACATTACACTAATATATCCTTATATGAGGTAGAAGACATTACACTAATATCTCCTTATATGAGGTAAAGGACATTACACTAATATCTCCTTATATGAGGGAGAAGACATTACACTAATATCTCCTTATATGAGGTAGAAGACATTACACTAATATCTCCTTATATGAGGGAGAAGACATTACACTAATATCTCCTTATATGAGGTAGAGGACATTACACTAATATCTCCTTATATGAGGGAGAGGACATTACACTAATATCTCCTTATATGAGGGAGAAGACATTACACTAATATCTCCTTATATGAGGGAGAAGACATTACACTAATATCTCCTTATATGAGGGAGAAGACATTACACTAATATCTCCTTATATGAGGTAGAGGACATGACACTAATATCTCCTTATATGTGGGAGAAGACATTACACTAATATCTCCTTATATGAGGGAGAAGACATTACACTAATATCTCCTTATATGAGGGAGAGGACATTACACTAATATCTCCTTATATGAGGTAGAAGACATTACACTAATATATCCTTATATGAGGGAGAGGACATTACACTAATATCTCCTTATATGAGGGAGAGGACATTACACTAATATCTCCTTATATGAGGTAGAGGACATCACACTAATATCTCCTTATATGTGGGAGAAGACATTACACTAATATCTCCTTATATGAGGGAGAAGACATTACACTAATATCTCCTTATATGAGGGAGAGGACATTACACTAATATCTCCTTATATGAGGTAGAAGACATTACACTAATATATCCTTATATGAGGAGAAGACATTACACTAATATCTCCTTATATGAGGGAGAAGACATTACACTAATATCTCCTTATATGAGGGAGAAGACATTACACTAATATCTCCTTATATGAGGTAGAGGACATTACACTAATATCTCCTTATATGAGGGAGAAGACATTACACTAATATCTCCTTATATGAGGGAGAGGACATTACACTAATATCTCCTTATATGAGGTAGAAGACATTACACTAATATCTCCTTATATGAGGGAGAGGACATTACACTAATATCTCCTTATATGAGGGAGAAGACATTACACTAATATCTCCTTATATGAGGTAGAAGACATTACATTAATATCTCCTTATATGAGGTAGAAGACATTACACTAATATCTCCTTATATGAGGTGGAAGACATTACACTAATATCTCCTTATATGAGGGAGAAGACATTACACTAATATCTCCTTATATGAGGTAGAAGACATTACACTAATATCTCCTTATATGTGGGAGAAGACATTACACTAATATCTCCTTATATGAGGTAGAAGACATTACACTAATATCTCCTTATATGAGGGAGAAGACATTACACTAATATCTCCTTATATGAGGTAGAGGACATTACACTAATATCTCCTTATATGAGGTAGAAGACATTACACTAATATCTCCTTATATGAGGGAGAAGACATTACACTAATATCTCCTTATATGAGGTAGAAGACATTACACTAATATCTCCTTATATGAGGTAGAAGACATTACACTAATATCTCCTTATATGAGGTAGAAGACATTACACTAATATCTCCTTATATGAGGTAGAAGATATTACACTAATATCTCCTTATATGAGGTAGAAG
Source organism: Engystomops pustulosus (assembly GCF_040894005.1). Taxonomy (NCBI): domain Eukaryota; kingdom Metazoa; phylum Chordata; class Amphibia; order Anura; family Leptodactylidae; genus Engystomops; species Engystomops pustulosus. The sequence goes on along the minus strand of NC_092414.1, from coordinate 8,954,959 downwards.
ACATTACACTAATATCTCCTTATATGTGGGAGAGGACATTACACTAATATCTCCTTATATGAGGGAGAAGAAATTACACTAATATCTCCTTATATGAGGTAGAGGACATTACACTAATATCTCCTTATATGAGGTAGAGGACATTACAGTAATATCTCCTTATATGAGGTAGACGACATTACAGTAATATCTCCTTATATGAGGGAGAAGACATTACACTAATATCTCCTTATATGAGGGAGAAGACATTACAGTAATATCTCCTTATATGAGGTAGACGACATTACAGTAATATCTCCTTATATGAGGGAGAAGACATTACACTAATATCTCCTTATATGAGGTAGAAGACATTACACTAATATCTCCTTATATGAGGGAGAGGACATTACACTAATATCTCCTTATATGAGGTAGAAGATATTACACTAATATCTCCTTATATGAGGTAGAGGACATTACACTAATATCTCCTTATATGAGGGAGAAGACATTACACTAATATCTCCTTATATGAGGGAGAAGACATTACAGTAATATCTCCTTATATGAGGTAGACGACATTACAGTAATATCTCCTTATATGAGGGAGAAGACATTACACTAATATCTCCTTATATGAGGTAGAGGACATTACAGTAATATCTCCTTATATGAGGTAGAGGACATTACACTAATATCTCCTTATATGAGGTAGAAGATATTACACTAATATCTCCTTATATGAGGGAGAAGACATTACACTAATATCTCCTTATATGAGGGAGAGGACATTACACTAATATCTCCTTATATGAGGGAGAGGACATTACACTAATATCTCCTTATATGAGGGAGAAGACATTACACTAATATCTCCTTATATGAGGGAGAAGACATGACACTAATATCTCCTTATATGAGGTAGAGGACATTACAGTAATATCTCCTTATATGAGGGAGAAGACATTACACTAATATCTCCTTATATGAGGGAGAAGACATTACAGTAATATCTCCTTATATGAGGTAGAAGACATTACACTAATATCTCCTTATATGAGGGAGAAGACATTACACTAATATCCCCTTATATGAGGGAGAAGACATTACACTAATATCTCCTTATATGAGGGAGAAGACATTACACTAATATCTCCTTATATGAGGGAGAAGACATGACACTAATATCTCCTTATATGAGGGAGAAGACATTACACTAATATCTCCTTATATGAGGTAGAAGGCATTACACTAATATCTCCTTATATGAGGGAGAAGACATGACACTAATATCTCCTTATATGAGGGAGAAGACATGACACTAATATCTCCTTATATGAGGTAGAAGACATTACACTAATATCTCCTTATATGAGGTAGAAAACATTACACTAATATCTCCTTATATGAGGGAGAAGACATTACACTAATATCTCCTTATATGAGGGAGAGGACATTACACTAATATCTCCTTATATGAGGTAGAGGACATTACACTAATATCTCCTTATATGAGGTAGAAGGCATTACACTAATATCTCCTTATATGAGGGAGAGGACATTACACTAATATCTCCTTATATGAGGTAGAGGACATCACACTAATATCTCCTTATATGTGGGAGAAGACATTACACTAATATCTCCTTATATGAGGGAGAAGACATTACACTAATATCTCCTTATATGAGGTAGAAGATATTACACTAATATCTCCTTATATGAGGTAGAAGACATTACACTAATATCTCCTTATATGAGGGAGAAGACATTACACTAATATCTCCTTATATGAGGGAGAGGACATTACACTAATATCTCCTTATATGAGGTAGAAGACATTACACTAATATATCCTTATATGAGGAGAAGACATTACGCTAATATCTCCTTATATGAGGGAGAAGACATTACACTAATATCTCCTTATATGAGGGAGAAGACATTACACTAATATCTCCTTATATGAGGGAGAAGACATTACACTAATATCTCCTTATATGAGGGAGAGGACATTACACTAATATCTCCTTATATGAGGGAGAGGACATTACACTAATATCTCCTTATATGAGGTAGAAGACATTACATTAATATCTCCTTATATGAGGTAGAAGACATTACATTAATATCTCCTTATATGAGGTAGAAGACATGACACTAATATCTCCTTATATGTGGGAGAAGACATTACACTAATATCTCCTTATATGAGGTAGAAGACATTACACTAATATCTCCTTATATGTGGGAGAGGACATTACACTAATATCTCCTTATATGAGGGAGAAGACATTACACTAATATCTCCTTATATGAGGTAGAGGACATAACACTAATATCTCCTTATATGAGGGAGAAGAAATTACACTAATATCTCCTTATATGAGGTAGAGGACATTACACTAATATCTCCTTATATGAGGGAGAAGACATTACAGTAATATCTCCTTATATGAGGTAGAAGACATTACAGTAATATCTCCTTATATGAGGGAGAAGACATTACACTAATATCTCCTTATATGAGGGAGAAGACATTACACTAATATCTCCTTATATGAGGGAGAGGACATTACACTAATATCTCCTTATATGAGGTAGAGGACATTACAGTAATATCTCCTTATATGAGGGAGAAGACATTACACTAATATCTCCTTATATGAGGTAGAAGATATTACACTAATATCTCCTTATATGAGGGAGAAGACATTACACTAATATCTCCTTATATGAGGGAGAAGAAATTACACTAATATCTCCTTATATGAGGGAGAAGACATTACACTAATATCTCCTTATATGAGGGAGAAGACATTACACTAATATCTCCTTATATGAGGGAGAAGACATTACACTAATATCTCCTTATATGAGGGAGAAGACATTACAGTAATATCTCCTTATATGAGGTAGAAGATATTACACTAATATCTCCTTATATGAGGGAGAAGACATTACACTAATATCTCCTTATATGAGGGAGAAGACATTACACAAATATCTCCTTATATGAGGGAGAGGACATTACACAAATATCTCCTTATATGAGGGAGAGGACATTACACTAATATCTCCTTATATGAGGGAGAAGACATTACACTAATATCTCCTTATATGAGGTAGAAGACATTACACTAATATCTCCTTATATGAGGTAGAGGACATTACACTAATATCTCCTTATATGAGGGAGAAGACATTACACTAATATCTCCTTATATGAGGTAGAGGACATTACACTAATATCTCCTTATATGAGGTAGAGGACATTACACTAATATCTCCTTATATGAGGTAGAAGATATTACACTAATATCTCCTTATATGAGGGAGAAGACATTACACTAATATCTCCTTATATGAGGTAGAGGACATTACACTAATATCTCCTTATATGAGGTAGAAGATATTACACTAATATCTCCTTATATGAGGGAGAAGACATTACACTAATATCTCCTTATATGAGGTAGAGGACATTACACTAATATCTCCTTATATGAGGGAGAAGACATTACACTAATATCTCCTTATATGAGGTAGAAGACATTACACTAATATCTCCTTATATGAGGGAGAAGACATTACACTAATATCTCCTTATATGAGGTAGAGGACATTACACAAATATCTCCTTATATGAGGGAGAGGACATTACACTAATATCTCCTTATATGAGGTAGAGGACATTACACTAATATCTCCTTATATGAGGTAGAAGACATTACACTAATATCTCCTTATATGAGGGAGAAGACATTACAGTAATATCTCCTTATATGAGGTAGAAGACATTACAGTAATATCTCCTTATATGAGGGAGAAGACATTACACTAATATCTCCTTATATGAGGTAGAGGACATTACACTAATATCTCCTTATATGAGGTAGAGGACATAACACTAATATCTCCTTATATGAGGGAGAAGACATTACACTAATATCTCCTTATATGAGGTAGAGGACATTACACTAATATCTCCTTATATGAGGGAGAGGACATTACACTAATATCTCCTTATATGAGGTAGAGGACATTACACTAATATCTCCTTATATGAGGTAGAAGACATTACACTAATATCTCCTTATATGAGGGAGAAGACATTACAGTAATATCTCCTTATATGAGGTAGAAGACATTACAGTAATATCTCCTTATATGAGGGAGAAGACATTACACTAATATCTCCTTATATGAGGGAGAAGACATTACACTAATATCTCCTTATATGAGGGAGAAGACATTACACTAATATCTCCTTATATGAGGTAGAAGACATTACACTAATATCTCCTTATATGAGGTAGAAGACATTACACTAATATCTCCTTATATGAGGTAGAAGACATTACACTAATATCTCCTTATATGAGGTAGAAGACATTACACTAATATCTCCTTATATGAGGGAGAAGACATTACACTAATATCTCCTTATATGAGGTAGAAGACATTACACTAATATCTCCTTATATGAGGTAGAGGACATTACACTAATATCTCCTTATATGAGGTAGAAGACATTACACTAATATCTCCTTATATGAGGTAGAAGACATTACACTAATATCTCCTTATATGAGGGAGAGGACATTACACTAATATCTCCTTATATGAGGGAGAGGACATTACACTAATATCTCCTTATATGAGGTAGAAGACATTACACTAATATCTCCTTATATGAGGGAGAAGACATTACACTAATATCTCCTTATATGAGGTAGAAGACATTACACTAATATCTCCTTATATGAGGTAGAGGACATTACACTAATATCTCCTTATATGAGGGAGAAGACATTACACTAATATCTCCTTATATGAGGTAGAAGACATTACACTAATATCTCCTTATATGAGGTAGAGGACATGACACTAATATCTCCTTATATGAGGTAGAAGACATTACACTAATATCTCCTTATATGAGGGAGAGGACATTACACTAATATCTCCTTATATAGGGAGAAGACATGACACTAATATCTCCTTATATGAGGGAGAAGACATTACACTAATATCTCCTTATATGAGGGAGAAGACATTACACTAATATCTCCTTATATGAGGGAGAAGACATTACACTAATATCTCCTTATATGAGGGAGAAGACATTACACTAATATCTCCTTATATGAGGTAGAAGACATTACACTAATATCTCCTTATATGAGGTAGAGGACATTACACTAATATCTCCTTATATGAGGTAGAAGACATTACACTAATATCTCCTTATATGAGGTAGAGGACATTACACTAATATCTCCTTATATGAGGTAGAGGACATTACACTAATATCTCCTTATATGAGGGAGAAGACATTACACTAATATCTCCTTATATGAGGGAGAAGACATTACACTAATATCTCCTTATATGAGGGAGAAGACATTACACTAATATCTCCTTATATGAGGGAGAAGACATTACACTAATATCTCCTTATATGAGGGAGAAGACATTACACTAATATCTCCTTATATGAGGTAGAAGACATTACACTAATATCTCCTTATATGAGGTAGAGGACATTACACTAATATCTCCTTATATGAGGGAGAAGACATTACACTAATATCTCCTTATATGAGGGAGAAGACATTACACTAATATCTCCTTATATGAGGTAGAGGACATTACACTAATATCTCCTTATATGAGGTAGAAGACATTACACTAATATCTCCTTATATGAGGGAGAAGACATTACACTAATATCTCCTTATATGAGGTAGAGGACATTACACTAATATCTCCTTATATGAGGTAGAAGACATTACACTAATATCTCCTTATATGAGGTAGAAGACATTACACTAATATCTCCTTATATGAGGTAGAAGACATTACACTAATATCTCCTTATATGAGGTAGAAGACATTACACTAATATCTCCTTATATGAGGTAGAAGACATTACACTAATATCTCCTTATATGAGGTAGAGGACATTACACTAATATCTCCTTATATGAGGTAGAAGACATTACACTAATATCTCCTTATATGAGGTAGAAGACATTACACTAATATCTCCTTATATGAGGTAGAAGACATTACACTAATATCTCCTTATATGAGGTAGAAGACATTACACTAATATCTCCTTATATGAGGGAGAGGACATTACACTAATATCTCCTTATATGAGGGAGAGGACATTACACTAATATCTCCTTATATGAGGTAGAAGACATTACACTAATATCTCCTTATATGAGGTAGAAGACATTACACTAATATCTCCTTATATGAGGTAGAGGACATTACACTAATATCTCCTTATATGAGGGAGAAGACATTACACTAATATCTCCTTATATGAGGTAGAAGACATTACACTAATATCTCCTTATATGAGGTAGAGGACATGACACTAATATCTCCTTATATGAGGTAGAAGACATTACACTAATATCTCCTTATATGAGGGAGAGGACATTACACTAATATCTCCTTATATAGGGAGAAGACATGACACTAATATCTCCTTATATGAGGGAGAAGACATTACACTAATATCTCCTTATATGAGGGAGAAGACATTACACTAATATCTCCTTATATGAGGGAGAAGACATTACACTAATATCTCCTTATATGAGGGAGAAGACATTACACTAATATCTCCTTATATGAGGTAGAAGACATTACACTAATATCTCCTTATATGAGGTAGAGGACATTACACTAATATCTCCTTATATGAGGTAGAAGACATTACACTAATATCTCCTTATATGAGGGAGAAGACATTACACTAATATCTCCTTATATGAGGTAGAGGACATTACACTAATATCTCCTTATATGAGGTAGAAGACATTACACTAATATCTCCTTATATGAGGGAGAGGACATTACACTAATATCTCCTTATATGAGGGAGAAGACATTACACTAATATCTCCTTATATGAGGTAGAGGACATTACACTAATATCTCCTTATATGAGGGAGAAGACATTACACTAATATCTCCTTATATGAGGGAGAAGACATTACACTAATATCTCCTTATATGAGGTAGAAGACATTACACTAATATCTCCTTATATGAGGGAGAAGACATTACACTAATATCTCCTTATATGAGGTAGAAGACATTACACTAATATCTCCTTATATGAGGGAGAAGACATTACACTAATATCTCCTTATATGAGGTAGAAGACATTACACTAATATCTCCTTATATGAGGTAGAGGACATTACACTAATATCTCCTTATATGAGGGAGAAGACATTACACTAATATCTCCTTATATGAGGTAGAAGACATTACACTAATATCTCCTTATATGAGGTAGAAGACATTACACTAATATCTCCTTATATGAGGTAGAGGACATGACACTAATATCTCCTTATATGAGGTAGAAGACATTACACTAATATCTCCTTATATGAGGGAGAGGACATTACACTAATATCTCCTTATATGAGGTAGAAGACATTACACTAATATCTCCTTATATGAGGGAGAAGACATTACACTAATATCTCCTTATATGAGGGAGAGGACATTACACTAATATCTCCTTATATGAGGGAGAAGACATTACACTAATATCTCCTTATATGAGGGAGAAGACATTACACTAATATCTCCTTATATGAGGTAGAAGACATTACACTAATATCTCCTTATATGAGGTAGAAGACATTACACTAATATCTCCTTATATGAGGTAGAAGACATTACACTAATATCTCCTTATATGAGGTAGAAGACATTACACTAATATCTCCTTATATGAGGGAGAGGACATTACACTAATATCTCCTTATATGAGGTAGAAGACATTACACTAATATCTCCTTATATGAGGTAGAAGACATTACACTAATATCTCCTTATATGAGGGAGAAGACATGACACTAATATCTCCTTATATGAGGTAGAAGACATTACACTAATATCTCCTTATATGAGGTAGAAGACATTACACTAATATCTCCTTATATGAGGGAGAAGACATGACACTAATATCTCCTTATATGAGGTAGAAGACATTACACTAATATCTCCTTATATGAGGGAGAAGACATTACACTAATATCTCCTTATATGAGGGAGAAGACATGACACTAATATCTCCTTATATGAGGTAGAAGACATGACACTAATATCTCCTTATATGAGGTAGAAGACATTACACTAATATCTCCTTATATGAGGTAGAAGACATTACACTAATATCTCCTTATATGAGGTAGAAGACATTACACTAATATCTCCTTATATGAGGTAGAAGACATTACACTAATATCTCCTTATATGAGGGAGAAGACATTACACTAATATCTCCTTATATGAGGTAGAAGACATTACACTAATATCTCCTTATATGAGGGAGAAGACATGACACTAATATCTCCTTATATGAGGTAGAAGACATTACACTAATATCTCCTTATATGAGGGAGAGGACATTACACTAATATCTCCTTATATGAGGTAGAAGACATTACACTAATATCTCCTTATATGAGGGAGAAGACATTACACTAATATCTCCTTATATGAGGGAGAAGACATTACACTAATATCTCCTTATATGAGGGAGAAGACATTACATTAATATCTCCTTATATGAGGTAGAGGACATTACACTAATATCTCCTTATATGAGGTAGAGGACATTACACTAATATCTCCTTATATGAGGTAGAGGACATTACACTAATATCCCCTTATATGAGGTAGAGGACATGACACTAATATCTCCTTATATGAGGTAGAGGACATTACACTAATATCTCCTTATATGAGGTAGAAGACATTACACTAATATCTCCTTATATGAGGTAGAGGACATTACACTAATATCTCCTTATATGAGGTAGAAGACATGACACTAATATCTCCTTATATGAGGGAGAAGACATTACACTAATATCTCCTTATATGAGGTAAAGGACATTACACTAATATCTCCTTATATGAGGGAGAAGACATGACACTAATATCTCCTTATATGAGGGAGAAGACATTACACTAATATCTCCTTATATGAGGTAGAAGACATTACACTAATATATCCTTATATGAGGTAGAGGACATTACACTAATATCTCCTTATATGAGGTAGAGGACATTACACTAATATCTCCTTATATGAGGTAGAGGACATTACACTAATATCTCCTTATATGAGGTAGAAGACATTACACTAATATATCCTTATATGAGGTAGAAGACATTACACTAATATCTCCTTATATGTGGGAGAGGACATTACACTAATATCTCCTTATATGAGGTAGAGGACATTACACTAATATCTCCTTATATGAGGTAGAGGACATTACACTAATATCTCCTTATATGAGGTAGAAGACATTACACTAATATCTCCTTATATGAGGGAGAGGACATTACACTAATATCTCCTTATATGAGGGAGAAGACATTACACTAATATCTCCTTATATGAGGGAGAGGACATTACACTAATATCTCCTTATATGAGGGAGAGGACATTACACTAATATCTCCTTATATGAGGTAGAGGACATTACACTAATATCTCCTTATATGAGGTAGAGGACATTACACTAATATCTCCTTATATGAGGTAGAGGACATTACACTAATATCTCCTTATATGAGGTAGAGGACATTACACTAATATCTCCTTATATGAGGGAGAGGACATTACACTAATATCTCCTTATATGAGGTAGAGGACATTACACTAATATCTCCTTATATGAGGTAGAAGACATTACACTAATATCTCCTTATATGAGGGAGAAGACATTACACTAATATCTCCTTATATGAGGGAGAGGACATTACACTAATATCTCCTTATATAGGGAGAGGACATTACACTAATATCTCCTTATATGAGGGAGAAGACATTACACTAATATCTCCTTATATGAGGGAGAGGACATTACATTAATATCTCCTTATATGAGGTAGAGGACATGACACTAATATCTCCTTATATGAGGTAGAAGGCATTACACTAATATCTCCTTATATGAGGTAGAAGGCATTACACTAATATCTCCTTATATGAGGGAGAAGACATTACACTAATATCTCCTTATATGAGGGAGAAGACATTACACTAATATCTCCTTATATGAGGGAGAGGACATTACATTAATATCTCCTTATATGAGGTAGAGGACATGACACTAATATCTCCTTATATGAGGGAGAGGACATTACATTAATATCTCCTTATATGAGGTAGAGGACATGACACTAATATCTCCTTATATGAGGTAGAGGACATTACACTAATATCTCCTTATATGAGGTAGAAGGCATTACACTAATATCTCCTTATATGAGGGAGAAGACATTACACTAATATCTCCTTATATGAGGGAGAGGACATTACACTAATATCTCCTTATATGAGGGAGAGGACATTACACTAATATCTCCTTATATGAGGGAGAGGACATTACACTAATATCTCCTTATATGAGGTAGAAGACATTACACTAATATCCCCTTATATGAGGTAGAGGACATTACACTAATATCTCCTTATATGAGGTAGAAGACATTACACTAATATCTCCTTATATGAGGGAGAAGACATGACACTAATATCTCCTTATATGAGGTAGAGGACATTACACTAATATCTCCTTATATGAGGTAGAAGACATTACACTAATATCTCCTTATATGAGGGAGAAGACATTACACTAATATCTCCTTATATGAGGTAGAGGACATTACACTAATATCTCCTTATATGAGGTAGAAGGCATTACACTAATATCTCCTTATATGAGGGAGAAGACATTACACTAATATCTCCTTATATGAGGGAGAGGACATTACACTAATATCTCCTTATATGAGGGAGAAGACATTACACTAATATCTCCTTATATGAGGGGGAAGACATTACACTAATATCTCCTTATATGAGGTAGAAGACATTACACTAATATCTCCTTATATGAGGTAGAAGACATTACACTAATATCTCCTTATATGAGGTAGAAGACATTACACTAATATCTCCTGGTGCGCACCACCCATGAGGCGATTTGCGCTCCCTGCTGTATACTGGGGGGCGGCATCTTGGGATCTAATACAGCCTCCCCCCAGTCCACTTTCACTTAACCATTTTGTCTGAAGTAAACTACATAAGAAAGACCAGTCTCCATTTTACCTCAGGTTGATAGAGAGGCCTCCATTTTGTGTCTCAGGCTTTAGCTATCAACCCCAATAAGATCTGCTTGGATATTTGTCTAGGGTTTCCCTGAAGAAAGCGAGGCTGGAATAGGTTTTTGTGTCATGTCATTTTAATTGCATGTGCATAACATATCATCCATAAGGTCTAGGAAGGTATTTGTAAGAAACCCATTAAAGGGATTGTCTATGAATATGGAAAACCCCCAGGGTACTAGGGCCGGATAAGAGAGAAAAAGAAACACAAACTTTGGCCCCTAGATGCAGCCGGAGAGGGGTAAATAAGTGTTTAGTTTCATTTATGGTCACCCCAGCCTCGTCCACATTTTTTTCCCCATATTTAAGGAAAATCCCTTAATTAACAATTAAATGGGACCCAAATGATGAGTGAACGCATCGTTCTTACGTTGAATTTGTATGTAAGTCCAAACTGTATATTTTATAATTCTAGATCCAAACCAAAAAAATCTTGGCCCCAGTGACAATTGGAGTTTAAACATTATTTGCTGTAATGGGACCAAGGATTATCAATAAAGCTTCATTACAGACACCTTACAGCTGATTATTGCAATCTGGGACTATAGTAACATCCAGAGAGGTCACCAGAGGTCAGAGGGGTCTGTCTGTAACTATGGGTTGTCTGTAAGTCGGGTGTCCTTAAGTATGGGACCGCCTGTATATGCTTTTTTAGTCCAAGATGCTATTTGTGACCCTTCCAGGTATTGAACATCATATTAAAAGAAGAGGTGCAAGACAGCCTTAGAGCCATTAGCAAGGTGGGGACCTATAACGCCTGCATTTTTATGTAGTTATATTGATTTAATATGAGTGGTCTGCTTTGAGAGTACAGAATGCATGGTGGATAGTGTGGTAATGTGAGAGGGCAGAGAATGTGATGTCTAGGGTGGTAATAGCTCCCAACAGCCCCGGAGTCGACGGGACAGTCCCGATTTTTCAGGGATGTCCCAAGTGGCTGGGAGGTTGTCCCAGGTTTCCCTGCTGCGTCCGTGTTTCAGACAAGAAGCTCTAATCGGGACCAGGAGGCAGAACACATTGAGAGGAGATATGCAGGACACAGCTCCTGCCTCCCACAGTGCTCCGGAGTCCTTCTGCCAGCCTCTCCTGCGGCCGCGTCCATCCTCCCTGAGATACACCCAAGTAAGAAGGGCAGCTGCTGGGGGGATAACAAGAGAGGGGGGAGTACTGAAGGGATAACTAAGGCTTTTAGTCCAGTGATTTAAATAAAGCTGTGGCCAGTTTGACGCCATAAAATAAAATGTTTTGTGTATTGATCCCAGTCACCCAGGCAGAGACTTCCCTGTTACCCCTCCCATCTCTTGCCCTCTTCTCAATTCTCTGTATACAGTAGAGCATTCCATTAGTAGTTATTTTGCTGACTGTGAGAGACACAGATAACGCAGCAGCTACACAAAGTACATGAGACAAGTACTAGCTGAGATTCACTGCCCACAACTGAATATCTGCTTCTCTTACTGCAGGAGGGAGCCTGCCAGTGACCTTCCTCTCCTCTCAACACAATAGAGACGATCATATGGGCTATCAACCATGGACTGAGAAGTGGGGCTGTGCAGGAGATCTATGAATAAGCTGGACTCAGGGTAGATGATGATCTGGCTCACAACAGGTTATTTGCATACAGCTTTAGGAACTGGATGTTTAAGTTTACATGCATGGAGAGGGGCAATGTACTGATGGGGGAATGCTTTCTAATGGTAGTTTATGAAAATATTCTTAGTTTTGGAGGGTTAATATGACTAGCAGGTTCCCCTTAATTATATATTACTATATTCTGTATCCTTCAGTTGCCATCAGTGTTGTTCCTTGAGGTCCATTATACACTCACCGGCCACTTTATTAGGTACACCTGTCCAACTGCTCGTTAACACTTAATTTCTAATCAGCCAATCACATGGCGGCAACACATGGCATGCATTTAGGCATGTAGACATGGTCAAGACAATCTCCTGCAGTTCTCCCGAGCATCAGTATGGGGAAGAAAGGTGATTTGTGGCCTGTGAACGTGGCATGGTTGTTGGTGCCAGAAGGGCTGGTCTGAGTATTTCAGAAACTGCTGATCTACTGGGATTTTCACGCACAACCATCTCTAGGGTTTACAGAGAATGGTCCAAAAAAGAAAATACATCCAGTGAGCGGCAGTTCTGTGGGCGGAAATGCCTTGTTGATGCCAGAGGTCAGAGGAGAATGTGCAGACTGGTTCGAGCTGATAGAAAGGCAACAGTGACTCAAATCACCACCCGTTACAACCAAGGTAGGCAGAAGAGCATCTCTGAACGCACAGTACGTCCAACTTTGAGGCAGATGGGCTACAGCAGCAGAAGACCACACCGGGTGCCACTCCTTTCAGCTAAGAACAGGAAACTGAGGCTACAATTTGCACAAGCTCATCGAAATTGGACAGTAGAAGATTGGAAAAACGTTGCCTGGTCTGATGAGTCTCGACATTCAGATGGTAGGGTCAGAATTTGGCGTCAACACCATGAAAGCATGGATCCATCCTGCCTTGTATCAACGGCTCAGGCTGGTGGTGGTGGTGTCATGGTGTGGGGAATATTTTCTTGGCACTCTTTGGGCCCCTTGGTACAACGCCACAGCCTACCTGAGTATTGTTGCTGGCCATGTCCATCCCTTTATGAGCACAATGTACCCTGTAACATCTGATGGCTACTTTCAGCAGGATAATGCGCCATGTCATAAAGCTGGAATCATCTCAGACTGGTTTCTTGAACATGACAATGAGGTCACTGTACTCAAATGTCCTCCACAGTCACCAGATCTCAATCCAATAGAGCATCTTTGGGATGTGGTGGAACGGGAGATTCGCATCATGGATGTGCAGCCGACAAATCTGCGGCAACTGTGTGATGCCATCATGTCAATATGGACCAAAATCTCTGAGGAGCTTCCAGCACCTTGTTGTATCTATGCCACGAAGAATTGAGGCAGTTCTGAAGGCAAAAGGGGGTCCAACCCGTTACTAGCATGGTGTACCTAATAAAGTGGCCGGTGAGTGTAGAGACTGTATAGTGTCTGTGGAGTGTGTGCTGTCTCCCCCATGTGGCACCTTAGCAGAATGCGACATTAAGAACTATAAAGCGGCAGACAAACACTAAAAACCTCCTGTAAAATTTTACCTAATACGAACTTTCCTACAAAAAATCCTAGTTTACTAAACAATAATTGTTACAAAACTGAAGATTTATTAGTCAAACATCACAAATTTTGAGTATTTTTATCAATACGTGGATTTATTCAGTGGCACTGTGTTCTTATCCAAGTGTGAGAAACTGTATATGACAGATTCTCACATCTGCTACTCCCCCAATATCTTTATAAAACCAATATATATAGATAACACAGCATGAAGGGGCTCGGTGAAGGTGGTGGTGAAGGTGTGTAAGTGTCTGATGGGGTCACACAGCTCATAGAAGGACAATTTTCCCGCCTCATAATCCAGACTGATCCGGAATCTATCACTGGAGATCTGGTGAGGTAACGGGATCACTTCCCCGTCATGTATCACTGAATACTGATTACTAAATGATAACCATCTACTTAAACACCAGGATTTATTATTATCGCCGATGTATGATTGATGTCCCGTCCTGTCTATACTGGGGTAACACATCCCCACCCTCCACAATCCCAATCTACTGATCTCCACATCCCAGTAATGTCGCCCTGAGGTAAATCTCCTGTGGTTTATAACCTGCGAATACTGGAATCTCTCTGCTCTTTCCGGATGATTCTGTCTTATTAGTGTACAGGTCGCAGTTTTCAGGTCGTCTGATATATACATATTGTTAGCGACTGTGTTTACATCAAGTAATATGTCTGGAGGACCCTCCCCATAGATCCTTTGTGCTTCTATGGCTGTTATCTTCCCGCCAATACCTGCAGTCCTGACTATTAGATAATTTTCTCCATGTCTATTACCTGACACAATTAAGTCATTTGTGTGACTGGATAGAAATCGGCGTCTGTGGAGTTGTGGCCCTATTTCTTCTGACTTTGCAGTTGAGATGTTCTGCAGATAAGTTATTATGTCAGAGAAACCTGCATGTAACATCCTTGTAATTACATCCACATCTAAATGTTGTCCCCCTGTGTCCTCATCACCTCCATCATGTCCTCCTGTGTCCTCATCCCCTCCATCATGTCCTCCTGTGTCCCCATCACCTCCATCATGTCCTCCTGTGTCCTCATCACCTCCATCATGTCCTCCTGTGTCCCCATCACCTCCATCATGTCCTCCTGTGTCCTCATCACCTCCATCATGTCCTCCTGTGTCCCCATCACCTCCATCATGTCCCCCTGTGTCCCCATCACCTCCATCATGTCCTCCTGTGTCCTCATCACCTCCATCATGTCCTCCTGTGTCCCCATCACCTCCATCATGTCCCCCTGTGTCCTCATCACCTCCATCATGTCCCCCTGTGTCCCCATCACCTCCATCATGTCCTCCTGTGTCCTCATCACCTCCATCATGTCCCCCTGTGTCCTCATCACCTCCACCATGTCCTCCTGTGTCCTCATCACCTCCATCATGTCCCCCTGTGTCCCCATCACCTCCATCATGTCCCCCTGTGTCCTTATCACCTCCATCATGTCCCCCTGTGCCCCCATCACCTCCATCATGCCCCCCTGTGTCCTCATCACCTCCATCATGTCCTCCTGTGTCCTCATCACCTCCATCATGTCCTCCTGTGTCCCCATCACCTCCATCATGTCCCCCTGTGTCCCCATCACCTCCATCATGTCCTCCTGTGTCCTCATCACCTCCATCATGTCCTCCTGTGTCCCCATCACCTCCATCATGTCCTCCTGTGTCCTCATCACCTCCATCATGTCCTCCTGTGTCCCCATCACCTCCATCATGTCCCCCTGTGTCCCCATCACCTCCATCATGTCCTCCTGTGTCCTCATCACCTCCATCATGTCCCCCTGTGTCCTCATCACCTCCATCATGTCCCCCTGTGTCCCCATCACCTCCATCATGTCCCCCTGTGTCCCCATCACCTCCATCATGTCCCCCTGTGTCCTCATCACCTCCACCATGTCCTCCTGTGTCCTCATCACCTCCATCATGTCCTCCTGTGTCCTCATCACCTCCATCATGTCCTCCTGTGTCCCCATCACCTCCATCATGTCCTCCTGTGTCCTCATCACCTCCATCATGTCCTCCTGTGTCCCCATCACCTCCATCATGTCCCCCTGTGTCCCCATCACCTCCATCATGTCCTCCTGTGTCCTCATCACCTCCATCATGTCCCCCTGTGTCCTCATCACCTCCATCATGTCCCCCTGTGTCCCCATCACCTCCATCATGTCCTCCTGTGTCCTCATCACCTCCATCATGTCCCCCTGTGTCCTCATCACCTCCACCATGTCCTCCTGTGTCCTCATCACCTCCATCATGTCCCCCTGTGTCCCCATCACCTCCATCATGTCCCCCTGTGTCCTCATCACCTCCATCATGTCCCCCTGTGTCCTCATCACCTCCATCATGTCCCCCTGTGTCCTCATCACCTCCATCATGTCCCCCTGTGTCCTCATCACGTCCATCATCTCCCCCTGTGTCCTCATCACCTCCATCATGTCCCCCTGTGTCCTCATCACCTCCATCATCTCCCCCTGTGTCCTCATCACCTCCATCATGTCCCCCTGTGTCCTCATCACCTCCATCATGTCCCCCTGTGTCCTCATCACCTCCATCATGCCCCCCTGTGTCCTCATCACCTCCCCCCTCCTCAGGATCACACAAATCACCCGTGTCTGGTTCCTGTAACACAGTCAGTGGATCAGTCATGTTACACAGCGCCTCAATGTCCTTCATCTTCCTGGACAGCTCGTCCTTCTGTATCTCCAGCTTCTGGATCAGAGCAGACAGTGAGAGGGACTTTTCCTTCTCCTGCCTGGAGATCTCACTCAGGATCCTCTTCTCTAGGTAGTCCAGTCGTCTCCTGAAGTCTATGAACAAGGCAATGACTCTCTCCGCTTCTTCTTCAGCTTTTTCTTGAGATTTTCTCCAACGCCCTTCCAGATTCCAGACTCTTCCCTCAGTCTCCTCTCTCTTTGTGGTCAGTTTCTGGAGAACATCTCTCAGTTTCTTCTTCTTCTTCTCAGAGGCCTCATCCAGCGTCTCCACCTGGTGTCCCCAATGTTCTTTTGCTGAACAATAAACACAGATACAAGTCTTGTCTTCCTTGCAGTAATATTCCAGGATCTGCTTATGGACAGGACATTTCCTGTTCTCCAGGGAAGTGCTGGGATCAGTCAGGACGTGTTCTGGTCCCTTGCTGTGGACTCTCAGATGATCATCACACAGAGAAGCCTCACAGTGTAGACAGGACTTCACCGCAGGTACAGGAGAGTGAATGCAGTAAGTGCAGCAGATCCCGGTGACCTTTCCCTCAGGTTGTGGAGTAGACCGGACATGTTTCGCTACATTACATAGAGTTATGTTCCGCTGTAGTGCAGGACGTTTCCGAAACTCTTCTCTACATTCAGGACAGGAATAACCTCCAGACCCGTCCTGTGTATCCAGGACCAGATTAATACAGACCCGGCAGAAGTTGTGTCCACATCTCAGGGTTACAGGATCCGTGTAAAGGCTCAGACAGATGGAGCAGAGGAGCTCGTCTCTGAGTTCAGCAGACGCCATGACTGACACTAGTTAGACGTGGAGAAACCAAGTGTGACCTATGCTCCTGGCAGTAGGTTATTGTTCCTGCAGATTCTGATTCATTTTATACTGTATGATCTTTGGTCTTCAACTTAATCGTGTTTATCATTTACTCCTGCTTTGTAGGTTCTTGAGGGTAGAGCTGAAATGGACTGGTTAGTCTAGGTATAGATTATGGTGTATATATTTTAGGGTTTGATTAAGCCCCGCTGTTAATACTGTTACCTATTTCCCTACGTTATCATCCACAGTTTTTTCCTACTTGCTGTGAAAAATAATCATATACTTACCTTTCGAGGTTCACCCGCCACCCGCTGCTCTTTATTCGAGGTTCACCCGCCACAGCTGCTCTTTATTCGAGGTTCACCCGCCACAGCTGCTCTTTATTCGAGGTTCACCCGCCACAGCTGCTCTTTATTCGAGGTTCACCCGCCACAGCTGGTCTTTATTCGAGGTTCACCCGCCACAGCTGCTCTTTATTCGAGGTTCACCCGCCACAGCTGCTCTTTATTCGAGGTTCACCCGCCACAGCTGCTCTTTATTCGAGGTTCACCCGCCACAGCTGGTCTTTATTCGAGGTTCACCCGCCACAGCTGCTCTTTATTCGAGGTTCACCCGCCACAGCTGGTCTTTGTTCTTTGCTTTGTGCAGCTTTGAAGTTGGCAGGCGCTATGATGTCATCACAGTGCACCTCCTGGCCTCTGTCACACACAGCAGCGGCTTAAAGGGGTCGGCAACCTTCATTGAGAAATGGCTAATTAGCTGTCTACTTCTTGTGGTCCCTGGTCCCTCTGGTATCTTCTCCCTGGGTCACTTACTGGGCGGGATCAGTGGGTGCCATCTTCTACACGTCCATCACAGGCCACTGACATCACCGTGCTTTGCTCATGCTCAGTGTATCATAGCTGTACCTCCACTCACTGAGCAGAGTGTGAGACACAGATGTGAACACTCACAGTAGAGGATGGGCTGCATTGCGGGAGTGCACCCAGGACGGGAGGAACATCACATATACCTACTGTCTAAGGCCTGCCCCGGACGCACAACAAGGAGAAGAAGAAAGAAGATCGAGAAGAGGCTGAAGATCACTTAGAAGGATCTGGAGAATTGCATCGGAAGGTAAGTTACAATATTGTTTGTTTTCCTTCCCCAAAGCCCCAGAACATTAGTTGTTTAAACCCTTTAAAGATGGAGCTGACGACTCCCTGCTTCACTATTTCATTAAACTCTCTTTGCGTCTACTGGACCCAGCATGTAGCAGGATAAACCAAACCAAATAAGTCCATCTTATTGACATAAATACTCGTCACATATTAATACTCTTTACTTTTTACACAATATGCATAGGAACATGAAATCACTCCAGAGATCTAACATATCTATTAGAGGCAATGTGACTGACAACATATGTAAGTATGTGGATAACCAGCTCTAACCCCTCGATGATAATTTGGCTGATCTTGTATTCACCTAGCAGAAGACATGTTGCTAGAAGATGTTCAATGAAACGAAAATGAACTTTAAAAAAAAAACCTTCCTGTTTTTCATGTACCCAAAACCAAAATTCAAGTGATAAATGTCTTTCCACACTTAAATGTTCGATTAGTTGGAAAAACAAGGCAAAAAATAAAATGAGTACATCCAAACTCATATGGCCTGACTAATACCGTATCTTCACATACATTTAAGAGTTAATTTCAATAAAAACTCGAGTATAAGTCGAGGCCCCCAATTTTAACACAAAAAAACTTGGAAAACCTATTCACTGAAGTATAAGCCTAGGGTGCTCCCCAGTATATTGCCAGCAGCCCCCTAGTATAAAGCCAGTAGCCCCTTTGTATAAAACCAGTAGCCCCCTTGCCCAGGATATAGCCAGCAGCCCCCTTGTATAAAACCAGTAGCCAACCCCCCCCCCAGGATATAGCCAGCAGCCCCCTTGTATAAAACCAGTAGCCAACCCCCCCCCCCAGGATATAGCCAGCAGCCCCCTTGTATAAAACCAGTAGCCAACCCCCCCCCCCAGGATATAGCCAGCAGCCCCCTTGTATAAAACCAGTAGCCAACCCCCCCCCCCAGGATATAGCCAGCAGCCCCCTTGTATAAAACCAGTAGCCAACCCCCCCCCCAGGATATAGCCAGCAGCCCCCTTGTATAAAACCAGTAGCCAACCCCCCCCCCAGGATATAGCCAGCAGCCCCCTGTCATACTGTCCACCAAAGAGGAAGGTCCTTTCCCATTGGTCAAAGTATAACACATTGAACGATGTAAAGATGTCTGTGCTTTTACGATTGGTCCCTTTAGAGTACGTAGTAGAAGGTAGTTGCATCAGCAGCCTTATGATTGGCTCTCTTATAATGCCCCCATAGTAGGGTAGAACCGCATCGGTGGAATAGTTAGAAGAAACATGTAAGCTTACGATTGGTCGAATTCCATTTTAAAACTGTAAGTAGTCGTGTGACTTTCAGGGTTGTGTCCAAGATGATCGACCCTATTGGATGTGGAGACCTTAGACACTCAGGTGATTGGCGTCTTAATTTTACTGGAAATTTTTAATTAAAAGTTAAAAACACTGTAGAACCATGAACAGGCTAAAAACAAATGTATTAATCCGTATGTGAGAAGTTTGTATTGAAATTAACTATTAAATGTATGTGAAGGATATTTATACAGGATTGTGTGACGCCAGCCCCATGTCCCAGAAGAACCCGGAACAAGAAAACCTGGGACGGTCCGCACGCGTTTGGTAATTGGATGTACTGATCTTACTATAGGCCTTGTTTTAACGCTTTTTTGTGAGTATATGTGTCACGGGTGGACCCGTGATATCGCGGGTCGCGGGCTCACCTGTGCTGCTCTGCCCCCGCCAGCGCGTCTCACCTGTCCCGGCTCACTCCCATCCGCTGTGCGCGCGCGTCCCCAACTGCTAGGCACCTTCTCCAGATTTAAAGGGCCAGCGCGCCATTAATTGGCGCTGGCCATATTGCCTAATTCTATATAAGCCTGCCTCTTCCTGCAAGCCCTGCCGGATCCTTGTGCCTTACAGCCTGAGAGAAAGCTCTTCTGCTATTTACCTGCGTTCCTGTGTATCTTGCATTCTTGTGTATCCTGCGTTCCTGTGTCCCTCCGTGTTCCTGTGTTACCTAAGCTCCTCCGTGTTCCCATCCTGTGTACCAGTGTTCCTCCGTGCTGCCGTCCTGTGTACCAGTGTTCCTCCGTGCTGCCGTCCTGTGTACCAGTGTTCCTCCGTGCTGCTGTCCTGTGTGCTGTGTTCCCATACCCCTCTGCTTGGACCTCCTGTTGCTGATCCCGGATTGGACGTTGCATCTCTGCCGCCTGCCCTGACCCGGTACCTGGAGCCTCGAGATTGACTGCCGTTCCTGTAGCTCAACCTTGGCTGCCACTGCAGACTAGTCACGCCTGTAGAACGACCTGGTGGTACCACGCCGCAGCTTGTCTAACCCGCTTTGCGGCGGGCTCTGGTGAAAACCGGGTACCACTTAGACTCCAGTCCCAGGTAGTGGCTTGAGTCATCGTCTGCAGTGGTCCAAAGGATCCACAAACCCTCAAGCCTGACAATATGGAATAAAGATATCTGTATTTTTCCACTTAGCTTCCTGTCCACACCATATGCATCCTGGTCCTCGTCTGGAACCACAGGAGGAGCCCATTGTGGGTGGTGTCCAGGATCTAGATGTGGCGGTGAAGGTGCGCCGATGTTGAAATTTCTTTCTTCCTTCTGTATCAACATTGTGGTGAGACCTCATCCCACAGACTTGGCATCCTAGGAACTTTTTCAAGCAGAGTTTAAGGGAATATTCATTACATTGTAACTTTGAGATGGGTCCAAGTAGAATCTAACCCTTGTGATAGTCAGCTCGCTACCTACCTGACTTTTTATATTTCCACTTAGGATAAAGTTATTGCTCATTAAATTTTGCCTTTCTCTCTTACTCTACTTTATCTTACTTCTTGTTTGGGAATCGTTACGGAGATCCCATAACCTTCCGAGTCTATAAAGCCAATCTTTGACCAAGCGTCGGAATCCCAATGAGTCTGCTCTCCATGTGGTAAATCCCTTCTCCAATGTGATTCAACACACACTGAATTTGGTGGTTGAATTGGCTCCTTCACATATAAGAAGCTTTCCAAAGATCTACATTGGTTTAATGACAAGGACTCCAAACCAGGGTCTATAAACACGTTCAGGAGATCGAAGTAGCAACGAAAATGAAACGTGAAAAGATTGAGAATCTGAAGACCCTTCCTCAACATTTCTTTCAATACAGTTGTTCTGGTGCTTATTGAAAGTTTGTGGCATTGACCCGGTTAACCTGAATTTCCATGGTGGTTCCTTAATGAAGAATGGAGAATGGGAAACGGATTGGTGCATCCATGGCCCTCATGAAGTTCTGGGGTTTACGGCCTTGCTAAGACCATCAGGTATCTTCATGACTGGTGCGTTTTGTTATTCCAATCTAAAACCATCTGGGAATTTATCTAGAAAAATCTTTTTACGTTTTCGAAATACTTGATGCTGTTTAGGGGTTTTCCTGTTGTAGTAGTTTTTGTCAACAACATCAGAGCGATTACAATCCTGAGTTTCCAGCTTGACGAAAGCAAAAGCCTCCAAAAAAATTACACTCGAAAAACACACAGATCGGGTAGTCCCGCCGATATCATTCACTCCTGAAGGTTGTTGCCACTTCTAGTCACTAGAGGGTGCCAACCACTACACTTGGCTGCAACGGAACGCAGTCAGAATAGTAAGAGACATGACGGTGACGCGCCTTTCACAGGAGTGATGCAGATCTGTGAGTGAAAAACCCGTCCACCATCACCGCTTGGCAACTCTTATTCTTTTTGGGCCTAAGGGGGTCTGGTGAATGTTTTTGGGGTGCCATAATAAATAAATGTTAATACTTTGTTTAAAAATTTTGGGTTGCAGCTCTATATAGAACAATGTACTGAATCATATTCACTTGTGTGGGTCTAGTTTTGGCTCCCACCACCTCAGGCACGGATGAGAGCTACCATATTGTCCCACTGCGCAACACGCCAGACCGTGTCACCATGTGACATTGTCGGCACCGTTGACTTCCGTGTTGGGTGAGCCCCATGATTAGATTGCCGATACCTGTTGTTGTTGATTTCTGAAGAAGACATAAAAACCAGCATCACTGAAAAGCGAGTTAGATTTATATTGGGGTTATTTATTTGAGGCCTCTTTGTTTCCATTATAGAACTTTTATTACATTTTGGTTGGTCTGTGATTAATATTTATTGTTCCCATCTGTGCACTTCACTTTCCACGTGAGGCTACTTTCATATCACCCTCTGTTGTAAGGATACGTCAGGAATCCACCTGAAGAAGGGCGGCATCACACCCCATTATATGCTCATACATTGGGGTTACGTCCTCCTATTCAGCTCCCCCCCCCCATGAAAATGAGTGAACATCGGCAGCCGGTGATGTACTGGGTGTCTCCAGAGTAATATCACTCATGTCATGTCATATTTAGACCTTTACATCACTAGGGGGAACACTCACAGTTTATGGTCAGTGGAGGCCCGGTATGGATGCCACACAGTTGCATCCGCCCCCCCATTGCCTTTATCGACCTCTGCCGAGTGTCTACTGCGCTCTCCAGTAAGAAGTAGGATGATATATAGCAGACTCCTGGGGTTTTTCATCCGGTGATGAGACGTATATTAAGACAGAGGGAAAAAGGTGACCCCCCCCCACCTGCCAGTTTGTCTATGGACACGTCCATTGTATACGTCGGGAGCTTATACGCTGAACATATTAAAAAAGCTAAATCTGAACATAGCCTATGCTATGGATAGATCAGAAATATCTCTGACATATCATGAGGACAGTGGTCTCCTTTCTGTGATTTGCTGCCAACCCAAATGAAGACGAGGCTCGCGTAGACTTCATTGACAGACGAAGACCACGGGACCTTCATTAATAGGGTGGAGGTGGACATATGGTTATGTCTTGAATACTTAGAATGAGAGTACACCTTTATCAGGACGTTACGAACGTCCCGACCTGTTCTGGGAGCTTACGTGAAAGTTATTCGAAACTAGTTCATGGAGGAGAACGTCACTATTGTGCGGCGTTATACGGTACAGTAGATGGCGGTAACACAACATCCAAAAGGATAGACTGCATAAAGGAAGTGAGATCTATGAACAATACACCACAGCGCTGCGCGCAGGACAAAGACAAGCAATAATCACCAATTATAGGAGCTCGTAACAAAACAAAGTCACGTTATGGTGGATATATTCCGAAATGTTCACAACTTCTCCGCTGTGGAAAAGGAAGTTTCCGTTTCCTTCCAACATTTATTGGTAGACAATGGTACTTCTTATATCTGGCTGGTATCAACAATGCTCCCTGTGAAATTATGCAAATTAGCTCTCCTAGGTGGCGCTAGAGAACCTGGTTTTTTTCTTCTCGAGTTCAGATAATTTGCAACTACGACGGTCATAGAATAATGCAAACGTTCCACCCCGGACCTGAACGCCCTCCACAGCAACATATACTGGTTAGAGGGGTAGGCTCATTGGTTGGTTGTTATGCTTGGACTCTACTGATCATGAAAACGGGTGTACCGTTAAAAAACTGCAAATCGAGCGTGTGTCTTACCACTCTGTTCAGTGGTAGCTGGTATTCAGTGGTAGGTGGTAGTGCCGGAAATAGCCAAATACATTGCCCAACAATATACAAGACTCTCGTAGAGGATGGAGGACAGTACCACAGACTTCCAGCACCCCTATAGATATTGAGGGATTCTCACGTTCTCATGATCAGTCCGAAAGTCCGCCTACTGGGACCTAGTGACATGGCCCAACCCTTTAAAGGGAACCTGTCACCAGTATTTACACCACTAAACTCCCATCCCCCTCAGGTTGAATATGAAATGTCCTTTCCAGAATTCCCTCTTTCATGTGAAATCTCACTCCAAAGTCAGGCAAATATGACTCTTCTCATCTCCTTTTCATCCCGCGTCATGTCATAAGTCCTCTTGTAGGTCATGCTTGATGTCAAGGGAGCTGCCTTACAAGGTAGCTAAAAGAGGCGTGGTTTTCCTTATCCCATCCTGGAAAACTTTGCATATTTTCCCAGAATCCCCCTAGTGGAGCATCCATGGCTAGAAGA
Source organism: Engystomops pustulosus (assembly GCF_040894005.1). Taxonomy (NCBI): domain Eukaryota; kingdom Metazoa; phylum Chordata; class Amphibia; order Anura; family Leptodactylidae; genus Engystomops; species Engystomops pustulosus. The sequence continues at coordinate 8,929,892 of NC_092414.1, read as the reverse complement.
CTCCACACGCCTACATGGTGGCCTTCATTGGCAGTGTCCGTAAGAAGAACTCTTACTTCCCACCTCATTTTCACACGAGATGAGTCAAGTTTAGTGGTTGCGAGGGGAGTGTTTCTGGTATATAGTAACATGTTTTCAGTGTCATTTTAAAGTTAAGGATCTCATCTTTCAGATCACACCAGGCTTATGGCTTTGTGAGCTACAGAACCAGTGATACAGACAACTAAAAACACAGGCCCAGATATATAATTGTGGCTGCACCAGTTTTCTGTCTGACTGTACTAGAAAGAACGTCTTTGGATCTTGCACATGTATCTATGAATTGTTCTGCATTAGTTTTGTGTGTTCCAGTATTCAATAATCTGCCGCACCCTGCACAGTCCACAGGCACCGTGTGGAGTTTTCCTCAATTCTGATAAAAATGGGAAGATAATGATCCAATTCCTGTCTAGTTTTTAACTGCCTGTAGGTCCAGTTCTGTAGCTCACAGAACCACATGCCTAAGGCACCTCCTACCTGAGAGCAGGGCCGTGACTACAGAAGTTACTGGCAGCTACTATAGGGCCCGCAGTGTCAGGGGGCCCGGCGCTCCGATCTATCACACTGGGGAATTGAGGTTGTTCACTATTATATCGACATTTGTCAGCCCATTGTACAGCATTATATGTATATTACTGTGTACATTTTCCACAGTACACGCCCAAGACCGCAGGATTATCTCATCTTTGCTTGCTGCTGTCTACTTCCCCCATGTGGTCGGCTGCATGGACCTCTGACAACCCCCTTGGGATTAGTAGACTTCCTGAGAACGAGTATATACATATGTGTTTGTGTACAAGTGTACAAATGTGTGTGTGTATATGTGATGTGTATATGCTGTGTCTGTATATGGTATTGTATGTATGTATGTATATGCTATTTGTGTGTGTAACTGTGATAGGTATATGCTGTATTGTGTATATGATGTGAGGTATATACTGTATACTGAAGGTGTGTGTTTATATACTAGATGTCTGTATATGGTACTGTATGTATGTGTGTATATATGGTGTGTATACACCATGTCTAAAAATATGATATATATACTATATTTGTGTGTGTTTTTGATGTGTATATACTTTATAAATAAGTATATAAATGTATACAGTGTGTATAAATGTGTACAATGATGTACGAGTGTAGAACTGTATGTGTGTGTGTATAAACATGTACAATATGTATATTTTGTTTTATAGTAAAGGGGAGGCCAATGCAGAAGTCTCTCCTAGTTTCACCTGAGGGAACTAGTAGTTTATTAGGATAAAATCCGGTGATAGGTTCCCGTTAATATTTCCCCGTCTAGCTAGCAGTATAAAGACATGCGGCTCCGGCGTAGAGCTTCGCTTATTAAGTACGCAGGGCTTAATTCAGGCTCCTCCGTCATAATTTCTACGTTCTGCCATTCACCAGTCTCGTTTGATCTCTTTATCGCATCCACTACGCAAAGAGCATAAAGACAGTCATCGAAGGTGGCGGCCATGGTCAGCGGTCTGCCGTCCCACGTTCTCCTGTCTTCCTGGTCTTGGAAAGCCTGCCGGACCGCCTGCACCATTTTGATGGTCCCTTGGAGGTACGGGGCGGGAATGTCATTAAAAGCCTTTTCAGGCATGAGGGAACTGACGAAGGGTGCAGAGTCTTTTAGGAGTAATTCTCGCTTGGAGGAACCATGTTTCTGTCCATAGAGATCTGTCCCCATTACGATCAGTCTACCAGATGATCCCACAACTGCTACGTCTTGCTTGAACTCCCCGGGGACGTTGAAGTTGAGGGTCACCGTACAGCACACCCCACTTTCAAGGACCATCTGAAATGTGCAGAAGTCGTCACTGGTTATCTGTCGGATTCCTCTGATGTGATCTGTCTGCTTTACGAAGGTTTTCAGAAGTCCATGGACCCTCACAGCTTTCTGGTCGGTTACGAAATTCAAGAGGTCTATGATGTAGCTACCAACAGAATGAAGCCCACCACCACCCATGAGATCGTCACAGCTCCAGTTATACTTCTTCCCAAGTAGACTCCCTCCGTGGACCTGGACCTCACACACTTGAAGGTCCCCTACATATCCTTCTTGGATGAGTTGCTTCATCTTCACGAAAGCAGGAAGAAAGCGTAAGACATTTCCCATGATGCTCATCAGTTTGGGATAGTAGTGAGCAGCAGACATCATCCGGAACGCGTCAAGCGGTGTCGCTGTTCTGTCACAGATTACGTTCTTACCGATCCCTGCAGGAGAAGAAAGGAACATATTAGACATATATAATACTGGATCCTCTGGTGGGCCCAGGACTCCAACTCAATACTGGCTCTCAGAGAACCAGCAGAAGACCATCTAATTCGGAGGCTACAAAGATCTGTTTCCTAGCAGTTTATGGAAGATGGGCCTCTAGAAATTTTTTTTGTCTGGTTGGCCGAGGAACACCAGTCCAACAAATCTCATATGAGGTGGATGTACCTACTGCTATCCTCATATTTTATGGCGGATCTTCTGGTGGGCCCAGGGTCCAACTCAATACTGGCTCTCAGAGAACCAGCAGAAGACCATCTAATTCGGAGGCTACAAAGATCTGTTTCCTAGCAGTTTATGGAAGATGGGCCTCTAGAAATGTTTTTGTCTGGTTGGCCCGAGGAACACCAGTCCAACAAATCTCATATGAGGTGGATGTACCTACTGCTATCCTCATATTTTATGGCGGATCTTCTGGTGGGCCCAGGACTCCAACTCAATACTGGCTCGCAGAGATCCAGCAGAAGACCATCTAATTCGGAGGCTACAAAGATCTATTTCCTAGCAGTTTATGGAAGGTGGGCCTCTAGAATTTTTTTTTTTGTCTGGTTGGCCTGAGGAACACCAGTCCAACAAATCTCATATGAGGTGGATGTACCTACTGCTATCCTCATATTTTATGGCGGATCTTCTGGTGGGGCCAGGACTCCAACTCAATACTGGCTCGCAGAGATCCAACAGAAGCCCATCTAATTTGGAGGTTTCAAAGATCTATTTCCTAGCAGTTTATGGAAGATGGGCCTCTAGAACTTTTTTTTTGTCCGGTTGGCCCGAGGAACACCAGTCCAACAAATCTCATATGAGGTGGATGTACCTACTGCAATACACTTTAGACACCCGGTAGCGGCATGTAAGTAACTGTTATATGTCAACGTCTCTTGTGGGTCTCTTTTAAACTGAGGATGGCTAAAGTATATTTGTTTCGATGATTGACCTTTTAACGACGGCCATGATTGTCGGAGGGACATTTGGTGACTTAATTCAATTCTTTTCATTAAGAACCGGCCATGTGGAAACTAAGCAGAGATGTCTAACCCATTAGCGACGTAGGAAAAGTGAATTCTCTTCCGGCCTTGGTTACTTTCAGGATGTTGCTTTGTTCGGGATCTCACACACCACTTCCACTCTTTTTGTCAGCTACTTTGTGCTATTTATGTGTAAGAAAAAAATGTGGCATCTATTGCTGATCACTCATACTCCTGTCTGGGTAGTAGAAATCTACAAATACCGTCAGAAAAACCAATAAATATGCCTGATGCTTCACCAACTTCCATCTCGGCCAAGCAGGAGGCCGCTCTTCTTCCATCCACCAGAGGCCATCTTCACTTCTGCTCTATCTGTTGGGTTATAGTAGCCTCAATTTAACCACTAAGATGCAGCTGTAGGAACCAACAGCGGCACCTAAGTCGTTTGGAGAGGGCACCAGCTCCCTATAATGGCACCATCAAAGGTGTTTTTCCCATGATGAAATTTAAGTAGACAATGGGGGTCATTTACTAAGGGGCTGATTCGCGTTTTCCCGATGTGTTACCCGAATATTTCCAATTTGAGCCGATTTTTCCTGAATTGCCCCGGGTCTTTGGCGCGCGCGAACGGATTGTGTCGCATCAGTGCCGGCATGCACGCGACGGAAATGGGGGGCGTGGCCGAACGAAAACCCAACGAATTCGTGAAAAACCGCCGCATTTAAAAAAAAAAAAGTGTCGCTGGACACGTGCTTACCTTCACTCGGCCCGGCTTGGTGAACTCCAGTGCATTCAGCGCAGCAGCGACACCTGGTGGATGTCGGAGGAGCTGCCTTAGTGAATCGCCGGAAGACCCGAATCCACCGCAGAGAACGCGCCACTGGATGGCGAATGGACCGGGTAAGTAAATCTGCCCCCAAGTGTTAGACCAACAGTGAACAAAAGAACAAGGTGTCATCAAGAGATGTCATCAATGCTACTTCTGAGTTACCCGACTACCGCGTTTTGATGTGAATTTTGGAATCACGAATAAAACCTATAGAAAAGCCAACGGTTTCCGAGAAACTTTGGTCCTAAAATCCTCTATCTTCAATCGGCAGCCCCACTTTACAGCCCAGGCCCAATCCTGATGAAGTGACCACATTTTTGCGAAATGCATTGGGGCTTATTTATTTAGGGTCACGCGGCCGCATTTTCGTTGGGTTTCCTGACTTTTTAGGGATCACGCTGGGGATTGTGTCGCACGCGATCGGTTTTGCCGCATCAGCGCCGGCTTTCATGCGACAGAAACCGGGGGGCGGGCCGTCGGACGTTCCGACGGATTCGGACAAACCGCGGGATTTAACATTTTAAATTGTGTTGCAAGCCAAGCACTTGCTTGGAAGAGACAGATGCAGGATATTGGGCGCATGCTCGTAGTGAATCGCGGCATCATTCTCGTCGGGGAACGCACCTCGGGGATCGTGCAGGGGCGGGTAGGAAAATCTGCCCCACTGTCTTTGTTAAATTGAATCTACAATACATTTTCTGTATATACACGTATAGGACCTGTCAGAAGCAGCACTCCCTACTACACAAGACATAGAAGTATGTATGGCGTCTAACAATCCAGAAAGATTTCCTATGCAGGACGAGCTTTTCCAGTAAATCCTGTTGTACACAACCTTAGTGTATACACGCCCTGTGGTCTTAGGCCTAGCAAAATATAGATCACGAGGCAAACATCTATAAATCACTAAATAAACAGCATTCTGATTATGAGAGAGAATTCCATCTTCATGCGTATATATATTTACTCTGCTTTGGCTAAGTGGTTAATTTATGGGGCAGGACCGAGTTTGAGTGGAGGTCGTCTATTAACATTTTGGAAAAAATTTAGCCAAGAAAACCAACAGCTTACAAAGGTTTCTCTTTATCGGTGCCTCCGGTTATGAGACGTAACCTGTATAGAGTGAGGTAAATCTCGGCGTCTCGCTACACGGTGAACTCCACATTACACTGGAGCCTTGTCTCCGACCTTGACGTTGCGTTGAGGACGTGTTACCCTGATGAAGGTATGAGAAGAACGCTGGCTATCTGACACACAAGTCATTCCAGTTACTTCTCCTATATAAACCAGGGGCTCAAATGCGAACGCTCCACAAGTGTCTCTCATTACGACTTTCCCAGGTTCCTACTTGCTGCCGCTAGATTGTCGGTGTTTGTACCACAGCCTGAGGAACAGTTCGCGTTGTTCTCATACCGACGCCACGGTAAAACCAGAAGGAAACTGACAACTACCTGTTTTAGTCAGAAAGTTCAGCGTAAACGCGTGGGAAATGTCGCACTGATGTGCCTGACAGTATTGTGTCTATGTGTGAACCTTCACAAATCGTGGTTACAACCCAAAAAGATGAATCAAAGGAGATAATTTCCTACCAGACATGCTGCAATCCACCAAATATTTTATGGCAGTCTTTACCGAATACTGAATACAAATTGATTACCCTAGATATCACTGGACAGTCCTTTGGGTTTCTATTGAAGCCCAGTCTGCCACTAGGTTGGTCATCAATATCAGATCATGGGGATCGATCCTTAGAACCTTCAAGGATCAGATGTTTCCACCACATAGAAGACAAACTAGTAAAGCTCTGATATCTGTATCTGATGGCCCCAGGATCTTAGGATCATACCGTGGTTTAAGTTCCCAAACCCAGACTGAAGGAGAAATGACCTATTAATAACTTATCGATAGGCCTGGACTCAAAAACTGCTGTAGTTTTGTAGCTACAGCTTCGGTGGAGAACTTGCATCTCTATGGAAGCAGAAACCAAAGGTTTCCCAGCTTCCCCACCTCAACGGAGAAGTTTTCCCACCCACGATCTCCAAGTGCAATCCATTTGAATCCATAACGGCTAGATCTGACTACACAGGGTTTGTTTGTAGTCTGTTACCATGGAGATCTATGACCACCAAAACTGTAGGAACAGAACTATGGAACAATTTTTTTTTCTCAAAGCCTATCACAATGTGGAATAATTTTATGTCTTACCAAAGGTGGACATAACTTGTAGACTCCAACGTATCGGTAAAATTGACTTTGAGTAATTTCGTAAAAGGAAGTGTGTAGTATGGATGATCTTGTTTTTGACATGTAGATGCCTGCCACCCCCGATGAAACATATGACACACCCTGCTGGGTTTCTGTGGTTGAGATACTATTATAAAAGAGGAAAGGAAACAGATGACGTCTAACATGAGTGTTCATTATCCTAATGTAGCATCTTGTTTTTTTGAGCTTAGATACACACTCGTGGACACGGGTAATGAATGTAGCATCCTTCCTTCCTGTTTTACCCATATAGTAAGGAGCAAGACATGCAGGGCTAAAAATAATAAGTGAAACCTTTTTGAGATATAGAAAAATATCCCTTAGAAGACCCCTGCAGACCTAACCTCTTCTCCGAACGAATCCCTATGGGCCCTAGACCAGCTGTCACCAACACCAGGACCAATTCAAGAGCAATCGGCCTGGTGGTCTACCTACAGCGATTTCTAAATTCTTGAATATAGGGTTAAAGGATGACAACTAGAGAGTCAAGGTAGACAGTGGGTTTAATAGGAGGTAGATTTTCGCACGGTCCATCCTGGTGGAATACCTGTGCCAAAATCTGCCTTGTGACCATAGGATTAGGAGTGGCCCAAAGCCAAACCGGTTATTTATCTACAACCCACTGACCATAACGAAATAATGGGAAAACACAACAAGGAAAGAACATATCACACCTCGAAGGTAAAGTATGAGAACAGAGTTGGCATTGTGCCCTTATAATTATACCGTACTGTGCCAAGGTTATCTTGGCATCACACTTCCTCTTTTATCTCTCGGAGAAGACATCGGTCTCGTCTTAACCTTCTGTTTCAGAAACCAGTCAAGTGAGTTTCGGCTTTTGAACTCAATGCCAATGTTCATTGGTATAAGACTTATTTATGGAGTTCGCTTCCACTCCAATGGAGCGCAAGAGGCCCAGAAACTTTTCTTACAATGGAGGCCCCCTGGTTTCCAGATCTCACAAAACCTATACATCGCTTAGTCCACCACACGTTAGTACCACTACTACTGACTACTGCTCCTGTCCTACTCATTCAACACTCTGGGGGTCATTTACTAAGGGCCTGATTCGCGTTTTCCCGACGTGTTACCCGAATATTTCCGATTTGCGCCGATTGTCCCTGTATTGCCCCGGGATTTTGGCGCACGCGATCGGATTTTGGCGCATCGGCGCTGGCATGCACGCGATGGAAATCGGGGGGCGTGGCCGAACGAAAACCCGACGGATTCGGAAAAACCGCCGCATTTAAAAAACAAAAAGTGTCGTGGAGCTTGCACTTACCTTCACCAGGAATAGGCCGGTGTACTTGAGTGCATTTCAGCGGACTTCAGCGCCACCTGGTGGACGTCGGAGTAACTACCTTAGTGAATCCCGGTCGGACCAGAATCCACCGCAGAGCACGCGCCGCTGGATCGCGAATGGACCGGGTAAGTAAATCTGCCCCTCTATCTGCCACATTCCTTGTTGACTCCTTACACTAAGTTGCTACAGATAGTACGGCGTTGTGAACATAGATGGGAATCAGATCGGCGGAGGTTCAACACCTATGTTTCTAAACAAAATTCAGTTACAAGCAGTCACGGGACTAATAGGATCAAAAAAACCCCACTGATTTTGTTAAACATTAATGGTCGTGGACAAACCCCCCAGATTTCCAACAACGTCTACTGAATATCCCAGAAAACCCATTTGATACTAACTTTCATATGGTTTCCCAAAACCAGACAATTAACTTTAAGGAAAAACAAACACTTGAAATACTAAGTACGGTAATACCGAAACAGATCACAGGTCTATGTCAATGTTTTCCTCTTATTTCAATGTGAGGAAGTCCTTCAAGTTTCTTGGCTTCCTCTTAAGTCAATATTATTTGAACGGAATAGAAAAAATATCAGGAGCTCCGGTTCTCACCGTGATTTTATTTCATTTGTGGGAGTTATTTTAACACAGGTGTCCACCAAAATTTTTTCTGGAAGGTGGTGACCGAACCCAAAGTATATTATATTTTTGGTCACGTTAAGGTATGTCAACAGGTCTGAATGGCTCTTGAAAAAGGGGAGACCTCCACATCTCGTGGAAGAGTCGGCAAATTTGAAGCCTACAACATCTGCCAGCACCTTATCATTTCATGTACATTTAGGGACCACCACGTCACAAATAAAAGTTGTGTCAGGCCAAAAAAAAAAAAAAGTGGTCTGCAGAGTTCCCCTTGGTGCCTGCCTCGTGGGCTTTAATCAAATGCATATGGCCAATTTGTAGTCTACGGTTTCTAGACACAGTTGTAACCGGTTACTGGATGACGCTGGATACGTACATAAAGATAAGTACAAGTGGTCCCCTACTTAAGGGCACCCGACTTAAAGACGACCCCTAGTTAAAGACGGACCCATCTGCCCACAGTGACCTCTGGTGAAGCTCTCTGGATGCTTTATTTTAGTTCCAAGCTGCAACGATTATCTGTGAGGTGTCTGTAATGAAGCTTTATTGATAATCCTTGCTCCCATTACAGCAAAAAATATTGAAACTTAAAAAAAAATTTTGTCATGATCTACAATTCTGAAATATACAGTTTCGACTTACATATAAATTCAACTTAAGAACAAACCTATGGACCCTATCTTGTAAACCGGAACAGCCTGTATTTACAATTCGGCCTACCTGATCTGGTGGCCTTGGTGAGCCCTCTCATATTTACCTCACCAGCCCTTTCGATTCTCTAAGGTTACGGCAAACATATAGAAAGCTAAAAATCTTTTGGGCTTTGTTTGCTTGTCGTGTGTATTATTGGGATCAAAGCCCTATTTTCCATTAATCTGTTGTAAAATTCATCTATCTCCACTTATCACGGATATATACCATCTACAGGATAAGGACTAAACAAATCCCCACTTTTAGGAAGCCATTTTTTTTAATTGAACTTTCATAATGTGCCGATGATGTCAAATAAACAGATAAAAGCTACAAGATTTTAACACATTTTTGTTCAGAAACATACAAAATAAGAAATAATTGGAGAATCCATGGCAGGATGATGTATAATATGGAGCTATCCACATAAGATTATAAGCTCCTTACTCTGAGGTGTTTTTTTTCCCGCCAAAAGTGAGGGCTATTTAGAGTACAGTTAGTAAAAGGCAGTGATTGGGTAACTGAGGTGACCTATGGTGGCGCTGTTGCTGGGTATAGGTTGACTTTCTGCCCAGCAACAGGAGGTAACTTAATGATTAGTGATTCATTTTGGACTGTGATCCATTTTAGGGAATCGGATTGAGTTTATGGGTCTGGATTAAGTTGAGGGGTCTAGTCAGAGGTTCGACTCACTGAAGGAAGCTGGCCGGGTGCGTCCATTAATTTCCGGGGTCTGGTTAGTATTGTAGTTCAGTTTAGGGGTCCAGACTTATTTTGGTCTGGTTTTCTCCATAACAAATCTATAGGAAATCTACCACAAGGATGAAGGATTGTAAACCAAGCACATCAAGCTGGAAGGATATGCTCTTATTTTAGTTCCTTACGCCCTTGGTTTAAAAAAAAAAAAAAAAAAAACTTTAGCAATTATGCAAATTAGCCTCGTAGTCCCCGGGCTCCATAGCTGGTAAATGAGCCTGGAGCTCAGAGGGGGCACACACCAGTATGTCAGCGTGCTTGGTTTACAATTCTTCATCCTGGTTGTAGATTACTTGATGTTCTACATAGTTTGGAAAACATGACAACATCTTGGTGTTTGGCTTGGACCTTTAGAAGACTTGAGTCCCTGGTCAGGGCCGGATTAAAGGAGGGGCTCCCCAGGCTCTAGCCCCGGGGCCCCCACCACTTTCACTTTTTAAGGGGCCCCCACCAGTTTCCGACAGTCAGCAACTCAGTTTTTGTGGCCATTTTCTACAGGGGGCTGGCGGCTAAATTCTACAAGGGGCTGGGGGCTGTATTCTACAGGGGGCTGGTGGCTGTATTCTACAGGGGGCTGGTGGCTGTATTCTACAGGGGGCTGGTGGCTGTATTCTACAGGGGGCTGGTGGCGGTATACTACAGGGGGCTGCAGGCTATATACTACAGGGGGGCTGGCAGGCTATATACTACAGGGGGGCTGGCAGGCTATATACTACAGGGGGCTGGCAGGCTATATACTACAGAGGGCTGGCAGGCTGTATACTACAGGGGGCTGCAGGCTATATACTACAGGGGGGCTGGCAGGCTATATACTACAGGGGGGCTGGCAGGCTATATACTACAGGGGGCTGGCAGGCTATATACTAGAGGGGGCTGGCAGGCTATATACTACAGGCGGCTGGCAGGCTATATACTTCCAAAAACAATGTTGGAAGGGCCCCCACCAGTTTGCGCCCAGGGGCCCCCACCATCCTTAATCCGGCCCTGTCCCTGGTAGGTACGTAAGGACACCCGTAATCCATGTTTGGACCACTAAACTGCTGGCATGCCTTTATACAACTGGAGTTTATATATATTTAGATCACCTCTTGCCGTATCTATTATGAAGACGAATGTGCGTGGTACGTGCCCATGTGTCTGAGGAGACGGGTCAGTGAATAGGTACACCTTACTTTACTGCTTTGGATACCAGGTGTACTACTACCCCGAAGCTAGTGTGGGCCCAACTTATCTGACCCACTACTTCTTTCCAACAGGATTTCTCCTCATAGCGTGAACGGGTGGAGGTAACCTGACCCGATCAAAAAGCCGATTTGTGATTTAGTGATCTCAAACTTCCCTTTAACCTAGAACATTACCCCTGGTGCGAGATAACATTTAAAGGGATGGGCACAACTTACAACCAGGTCTCAGGGTTCGTTGGCAGACTATGAAACGTGTCTACGTTTTACCATTGTCTCTACAGATCCAAACATCTGAACAATCGGGTTAGGAAATAGGTGGAGGAAGGCGGTCACTGTGTAATTTCCTCCATATGTAATATTATGCCGACTTACAAGGGAGAAGAACTTAGCTCCACATTCTGATGTCATACAAGACTGTATACACATCCTACGTGTGATATATTCATATTTTTTCAATTTATCATCGTATCATAGTTTATTCGGTTGAAAAAAACGACACGTGTCCATCAAGTTCAACCTAGGAAGGGAAGGGATTGGATGAGGAAGAGAATTATGGGAAAAAATTCAAGCAATATTATTTAGGTGTAAAAAGGCATCTAGACCCTTCTTGAAGCTCTCTGCTGTCCCTGCTGTGACCAGCGCCTGAGCTCTCTGCTGTCCCTGCTGTGACCAGCGCCTGAGCTCTCTGATGTCCCTGCTGTGACCAGCGCCTGAGCTCTCTGCTGTCCCTGCTGTGACCAGCACCTGAGCTCTCTGCTGTCCATGCTGTGACCTGGACCTGAGCTCTCTGCTGTCCCTGCTGTGACCAGCACCTGAGCTCTCTGCTGTCCTGCTGTGACCAGCGCCTGAGCTCTCTGCTGTCCCTGCTGTGACCAGCGCCTGAGCTCTCTGATGTCCCTGCTGTGACCAGCGCCTGAGATCTGTGCTGTCCCTGCTGTGACCAGCGCCTGAGCTCTCTGCTGTCCCTGCTGTGACCAGCGCCTGAGCTCTCTGCTGTCCCTGCTGTGACCAGCACCTGAGCTCTCTGCTGTCCTGCTGTGACCAGCGCCTGAGCTCTCTGCTGTCCCTGCTGTGACCAGCGCCTGAGCTCTCTGATGTCCCTGCTGTGACCAGCGCCTGAGCTCTCTGATGTCCCTGCTGTGACCAGCCCCTCAGCTCTCTGCTGTCCCTGCTGTGACCAGCCCCTCAGCTCTCTGCTGTCCCTGCTGTGACCAGCGCCTGAGCTCTCTGCTGTCCCTGCTGTGACCAGCACCTGAGCTCTCTGCTGTCCCTGCTGTGACCAGCGCCTGAGCTCTCTGCTGTCCCTGCTGTGACCAGTGCCTGAGCTCTCTGCTGTCCCTGCTGTGACCAGCGCCTGAGCTCTCTGCTGTCCCTGCTGTGACCAGCGCCTGTGCTCTCTGCTGTCCCTGCTGTGACCAGCGCCTGAGCGCGGCTATTCCACAGATTGATAGTTCTCATAGTAAAAAATCCCTGTCGTCTCCGGTGATTAAACCTTGTTTTCTCCAGACGGAGACCGTGCCCCCTCGTCTTTTGATTTGATCGGGAACATCATTCCACCATATATTTTTTATTTTTTTGCATGGACCATTCATATATTTATATAAATTAATCCTGTCCCCTCGTAGTCGTCTCTTTTCCAGAAATCTGTGGAGGACTGGCTGGTCTTTAGATTTTTCAGGAAAAAAAACACAGTTGCAGGACATCTAAGGGGATAAACGTCCCGGATCGGAGGTACCTCTAACCCGTAACATCTCAGACACCTTCCCCAATCCGCGCAGATTCCAAACATTACATGCCGCGAATGTCATCAACGAGTTTAAACATTCCCCCGAGCTATTATCCCCGAAATAGAAAAATAATTCCTTAGAATAATATTTATGGAGACTCAGTCTTATCTCCGCTCCACATGATATCCATGCACACGGATCTGGCGTGCCGCGTACACAGCGCTTCCTTATAAGGTTTTATAGCCCTGACTCGCTGCAACGGGAGAGCGGTGAAGAAGTGACTACAGTAAGACTGGACATAAATTATAAAAACATCTGCACCCCCGAGCGACTCATCATCTCCTTGTTTCAAACAAGAACTGGAGTGTTCTCGCTTTCACGTCTAAATTTAGAAACTACTTCTATCTTTATGATATGCAACTGCAAAATTCCGCAAGTTACGGGACTAAAATAGTCATCGCCACTCAAAGAGTGATCATAGAAGGGAACCACATCACATCGGTGCACCAGCAGCAGAACAGCGAGTGCAGCTCTGGAGCTTTATCAATGTTGTCCAGAGGACTTTGTCAGTGGATGTGAAATTCTTGATTTATATAGCGCACACAGATGACGTAGCGCAGCACAAAGCTGCCAAAGCAGTCCCTGTCCCCAATGGGGCTCACATTCTAATCAACCTACCAGTATGTTTTTGGAGTGTGGGAGGAAACTGGAGGACCGGGAGAAGACCCACGCAAACATGGAGAGAACATACAAACTCTTTACAGGTGTTGACTCTGGGTGGGACTAGTACCCAGGACTCCAGCGCTGCAAGGCAGAAGTGCTGACCACTGAGCCCTAATTTTTTGGATTCAATGGGGCACATTTACTAAGGGTCCACGGACCGTGATTCCGTTAGGTTTTCCCAAATATTTACACTTTGCGCCGAATTGCCCCGGGTTTTTGGCGCACGCGATCGGATTGTGGCGTATCAGCGTCGGCTTGCACGCGACAGAAACCGGGGGGCGTGGCCATCGAACAACCTGACGGATTCAGAAAAACCGTGGAATTTAAAAAACTAAATGTTTCGCAAGATGAAGCACTCACATGCACCTGGAAGAAGAAAGTGAACTCCGGCGGACCTTGGCGCAGCAGCGACACCTGCAGGAACTTGGATGTATGATCTTAGTTTCTTGTTACGTTTCTTGGAGACGACCCTGACCTAACTCTGAACCATAGCCGTCCTGCTAGACCTTTGACTTCTGCAGTCCCCGACCTCTGCCTTTCTACTACTTGTTCCCTGTGTAACCTCCTGGTGCCTTTCACAAGCAACTAACGACCCAAAAGGGGGTAAAGGCCTTGGTTAAATGTATATACAGGGAAGTCCAGTTCAATGTATAGAAGTTTAAGGGGTCGATTAAGATTAGATAATTTTATACATGCTGCTCGAGATGCTATAAGGTAATATATAGATAACAGTCACCTTCTGTATTGGACCGTCTGATAATAATCCACTACAGACATATAAACCTCTATTTACATGAGCCTTGTGTTACATTTATGTCATGTGACCAGGATGATGTCATCTAATGTCCTACACCCCTTACATCTGCAAACTGTACCCCATGTTTGTATCTGATCACATGAAATCACAGCAGCCTCCATTGACTTCTTCTCCTCCTCCCCATCATCCATGGAGGCTGCTGTGATTTCATGTGTTCAGATACATACATGGGGTACAGTTTGCACATGAAAAGAGTATAAGACCTTAGATGACATCACCCTGGTCACATGACATGGATTGCTGAATAGTAAGGAGGCATTAGGCATGGGGAGGAGTAGATGGGAGGGGCCAACCAAGCAGGACACGCCCCCTTTGATGAACGCTAATATAATATAAACAATGATTTATGTGGATGTTAGGTAAACAATTTTTAGCTAAATGAAGGGGGTCAGTCAGTTAATAGGGATCTATAGGAACCTGTCACTGGGTGTATATGGGCAAGTGTGCTGACAGGTTCCCTTTAAAACTTAAAGGATGTGGTTAAGAAATATACAATTTCTATGAAATGTATATATAGCTGGGATATACAAAGGAGGTAGCACTGGCCATAGGGTCAATCCTACAGGGGGGAAGGAGGTTTATTTCCTTTGTGGACATTTCCGTCCAGCTTTTCCTCTTATGTATATCCACACAGACACCGGGCTGACACCAGTAGTGGAGATCCCCATCAATTATCTAAGGCCAACAGTATGGAGCCATATACAATAGGGAGCCGTATACAGTATGGAGCCACATACAGTATGGAGCCATATACAATAGGGAGCCGTATACAGTATGGAGCCACATACAGTATGGAGTCATATACAATAGGGAGCCGTATACAGTATGGAGCCATATACAATAGGGAGCCGTATACAGTATGGAGCCACATACAGTATGGAGCCATATACAATAGGGAGCCGTATACAGTATGGAGCCACATACAGTATGGAGTCATATACAATAGGGAGCCGTATACAGTATGGAGCCACATACACTATGGAGCCATATACAATAGGGAGCTGTATACAGTATGGAGCCACATACAGTATGGAGCCATATACAATAGGGAGCCGTATACAGTATGGAGCCACATACAGTATGGAGTCATATACAATAGGGAGCCGTATACAGTATGGAGCCACATACAATAGGGAGCCGTATACAATAGGGAGCCGTATACAGTATGGAGCCACATACAATAGGGAGCCGTATACAGTATGGAGCCACATACAGTATGGAGTCATATACAATAGGGAGCCGTATACAGTATGGAGCCACATACAGTATGGAGCCATATACAATAGGGAGCCGTATACAGTATGGAGCCACATACACTATGGAGCCATATACAATAGGGAGCTGTATACAGTATGGAGCCACATACAGTATGGAGCCACATACAATAGGGAGCCGTATACAGTATGGAGCCACATACAGTATGGAGTCATATACAATAGGGAGCCGTATACAGTATGGAGCCACATACAATAGGGAGCCGTATACAATAGGGAGCCGTATACAGTATGGAGCCACATACAATAGGGAGCCGTATACAGTATGGAGCCACATACAGTATGGAGCCATATACAATAGGGAGCCGTATACAGTATGGAGCCACATACAATAGGGAGCCGTATACAGTATGGAGCCACATACAGTATGGAGCCATATACAATAGGGAGCCGTATACAGTATGGAGCCACATACAGTATGGAGCCACATACAGTATGGAGCCATATACAATAGGGAGCCGTATACAGTATGGAGCCACATACAGTATGGAGCCATATACAATAGGGAGCCGTATACAGTATGGAGCCACATACAATAGGGAGCCGTATACAGTATGGAGCCACATACAGTATGGAGCCATATACAATAGGGAGCCGTATACAGTATGGGGCCACATACAGTATGGAGTCATATACAATAGGGAGCCGTATACAGTATGGAGCCACATACAATAGGGAGCCGTATACAGTATGGAGCCACATACAGTATGGAGCCATATACAGTACGGAGCGTCATACAGTATGGAGCCATATACAGTGTGGGGCCCTATACAATAGGGAGCCACATACAATAGGGAGCCGTATAAGTGAGCTGGTAAATGGGGGTCTAGCAGTAATGACAGAGGAGAGTGGGCGACGTGGGGACCGGCAGAACATAAGTTTAGTCATCAGAGTCACAATCTCAACCAAACTAAGATGTTATATATCCTATTCTCCCATAGTCATGCGCTCTACGGGGCAGATTTATCAAGCTGTCTGAAAGTCAGAATATTTCTAGTTGCCCATGGCAACCAATCAGAGCTCCTCTTTAAAATATTCATGAGCACTGGTAAGATGAAAGCTGAGCTGTAATTGGTTGCCAAGGGCAACTAGAAATATTATGACTTTCAGACAGCTTGATGTGTCTATGCGTGTGCATGGCCAGCATAGCCCTAACGACATTATATAAGTGTTATATAGGCTCCTAATATGATCAACCTACTAACATAGATATCTACAATCTACAAACTACTAAGGCTGAAGTATTATCACTGAGGATCTGACTCCTCCACTCCACATCGGAGCCACCAAAAGCAGAGGAGGTACCTAGGACGCACCACCAGTGTATCCAAGTAGGCCTAAGGCTTAGGGTCAGGTAATAGATCTGAGGGGATGGTCCTCACATACATGATATCACTTATATACAGGGATACGGGATGAATATGGAGGTCTGACTGATGATGAGAAGATACGTGTCCAGCACCCAGTCTCTACGAGAAGACTACACAACGACGTTCCTGGCCGTACCTCCACCCGGTGACCCTCACATAGATTTCCTGTCACTGTGGCTTCCTGTAAGACCGGTTCACTATCACATCGAGGGACGGCCATTGTTCCATCTGAATGGACTGAACCCAAAAACTTCACCGGGAGCAGCCGAACATCTAGTGTCCACAAGAAAACATCTCTCCAACCGGAAGGTTTGACACAGAAATCTTGTCGGGAAGAATCAGTAGTTTTAGACGTAGGTTTGGACGACCACCTAATGTGTGTGGGGCCCTAGCGACTCTCCCCGACGACAGATGTCAACAGAGGAGGTGGATACAGATCAAAGAGTTGGGTTTGGACCACCAATTTGTCCAAGACACAATCTGAGGACACACATTCACAGCTATCCTGTATGGTTACTTCAGGAGACAGATCTAATATAGATGTCCACCTAGTGGACTTGGGTTTCTTGGGTTCACTAGAGAAAACGATTCGGGGGATCCAACATACATCAACCTCTGGTAACAAAAAAATAAGCCCCCAGTAGCCTCCAAGCTGGGTCATCTTCTGCTAGACCTTTGGAGTCCACTAATGGCTTCGAGCCTAAACCCAACAGAGGCCAGAATGACCCTGTGTCCACCTCTACTGAGACCTCATCTTGTGACATATGTTACTATCCGAGGTCGGAGAGCTCCTCACTTCGGAAGATTTCCACCCGTGGACCTTACACGCTGTGTGACTTTTTGAATGCAGCCTCCTGAAGACCAAGTTTAGAGATGGTCATCAAGAGCTCGGAGAACCACCACCATCTTTCCGAGGACCTCAACCCTACTGACCAGCCATTGTATCTCTGATAAGAGGTCTTCCACCAGGAGCTAAAATAATTCTGGGGTCCTGGAACAAAAAAGCCTGATACAGTCCAGTGCCTTTTGTGTGGTATATAGGGTATATATCATATAGGGTCTGGTTTGGGTCATATCTGTCATCTAATATGGGATCTGACCCAATTTAAGGTTCTTGGGTCTAATTAATCTTAGGGGTCCAGTCTGTGGTCTGATTAATTTTCCGGATATGTCCTATTATCTGGAAAATTTTAGGGGTCTGGTCTTGGGTCTGATTACCTTGAGGGGTCCGTATTGTGGTCGGATTAATTTTAGGGGTTCGGTCTTGGGTCTGATTACCTTGAGGGGTCCGTATTGTGGTCTGATTAATTTTAGGGGTTCGGTCTTGGGTCTGATTACCTTGAGGGGTCCAAATTCTGGTCTGATTAATTTTAGGGGTCCGGTCTTGGGTCTGATTACCTTGAGGGGTCCGTATTATGGTCTGATTAATTTTAGGGGTCTGGTCTTGGGTCTGATTACCTTGATGGGTCCAAATTCTGGTCTGATTAATTTTAGGGGTCCGGTCTTGGGTCTGATTACCTTGAGGGGTCCGTATTATGGTCTGATTAATTTTAGGGGTCCGGTCTTGGGTCTGATTACCCTGAGGGGTCTGTATTATGGTCTGATTAATTTTAGGGGTCTGGTCTTGGGTCTGATTACCTTGATGGGTCCAAATTCTGGTCTGATTAATTTTAGGGGTCTGGTCTTGGGTCTGATTACCCTGAGGGGTCCGTATTGTGGTCTGATTAATTTTAGGGGTCTGGTCTTGGGTCTGATTACCTTAAAGGGTCCTAAATGCGGTCTGATTAATGTTAGGGGTCTGGTCTTGGGTCGGATTACCTTGATGGGTCCAAATTCTGGTCTGATTAATTTTAGGGGTCTGGTCTTGGGTCTGATTACCTTGAGGGGTCCTTATTGTTGTCTGATTTATTTTAGGGATCTGACCTAGTTGTCTAGTCATGTTTAGGGATCATTCATTGATTCATTTTAGGACTCGGATCTGGAGTCTAAATTAAATTTCTGGTCTAATTAAATCTAGACGTCTGTTCTGATGCCTTGTATGTGTTAAGGTTCTGGTTTTTCGTAATTTTAAGGGGCGAGTTTGGGATCTCAATCTATTTCAGGGGTCAGATTATAATGTTAGGGTCTGGTTTGGGGTCTCGTGTATTTCAGGGGTCAGATTATAATGTTAGGGTCTGGTTTGGGGTCTCGTGTATTTCAGGGGTCAGATTATAATGTTAAGGTCTGGTTTGGGGTCTCGTGTATATTACTAGTCCGGTTTGGGGTCTCGTGTATATTACTCGTGTATAGTCTGGTCCGTGTAGATATTGGCGCGGTTTTGCTGCGAGTTGCGCAGATTCGGTGCAGTCGCTATGGTGATTGCACAGGATACAGGGTGTCAGTGTGAATGCCCCCCTATGTCCTCCCCCAGCACACACTCACCCAGGGTCTTGACGGCGATCTGGCGGGTGAGCGTAGGGGGCAGGTTGATGCACACCAGGTCCACCTCTGGGTGCAGGAGGACATCATCCATGTGGTGGGTAGAGAAGGGCACCCTCATCGCCCTGGCCAGCTCCTCTGCCTCCTCCGGGCTCCTGCCCCATACAGCCCGCACTGGGAAGCCCTCAGCCTGCAGCAATGGGATGAGGAGCCTGCAGGTCAGGCTGGTGCCAAACACCCCGACCCCGGGCAGCATGGCACAGGGCGCCCCCCTCAGGCGGCAGGGCGCATGCATCCACAGCCGCAGCCAGCACTGCTCTGCCGGGGGAGGGGAGGACCGCTGTCACCTAATGTCTGCGGCTTCCTGCACCGCCCCCTACCGGGCGTCACCGACACCACCACCCTGATTAACCCTTACTGTGCTCCAGTCACATCGCAAGCTGCAAGAGAACACAGAGCTGCGTGACGTCACTGTGCAGGGGTTATACAGGGGGAATACTACATAGGAGAGCACCCAACACCCACTGTACTGTGTATAACACTCCTGTACTGTGTATAATACTCCTGTACTGTGTATAATACTCCTGTACTGTGTATAACACTCCTGTACTGTGTATAACACTCCTGTACTGTGTATAACACTCCTGTACTGTGTATAATACTCCTGTACTGTGTATAATACTCCTGTACTGTGTATAACACTCCTGTACTGTGTATAACACTCCTGTACTGTGTATAATACTCCTGTACTGTGTATAATACTCCTGTACTGTGTAAAACACTCCTGTACTGTGTATAACACTCCTGTACTGTGTATAATACTCCTGTACTATGTATAACACTCCTGTACTGTGTATAACACTCCTGTACTGTGTATAACACTCCTGTACTGTGTATAATACTCCTGTACTGTGTATAACACTCCTGTACTGTGTATAACACTCCTGTACTGTGTATAACACTCCTGTACTGTGTATAATACTCCTGTACTGTGTATAACACTCCTGTACTGTGTATAACACTCCTGTACTGTATATAACACTCCTGTACTGTGTATAACACCCACTGTACTGTGTATAACACTCCTGTACTGTGTATAACACTCCTGTACTGTGTATAACACCCCTGTACTGTGTATAACACTCCTGTACTGTGTATAACACCCACTGTACTGTGTATAACACTCCTGCACTGTGTATAACACTCCTGTACTGTGTATAATACTCCTGTACTGTGTATAACATTCCTGTACTGTGTATAACATTCCTGTACTGTGTATAACACTCCTGTACTCTGTATAACACTCCTGTACTGTGTATAATACTCCTGTACTGTGTATAACACTCCTGTACTGTGTATAATACTCCTGTACTGTGTATAATACTCCTGTACTGTGTATAACACTCCTGTACTGTGTATAATACTCCTGTACTGTGTATAACACTCCTGTACTGTGTATAATACTCCTGTACTGTGTATAACACTCCTGTACTGTGTATAACACTCCTGTACTGTGTATAACACTCCTGTACTGTGTATAACACTCCTGCACTGTGTATAATACTCCTGTACTATGTATAATACTCCTGTACTGTGTATAACACTCCTGTACTGTGTATAACACTCCTGTACTGTGTATAACACCCCTGTACTGTGTATAACACTCCTGTACTGTGTATAACACTCCTGTACTGTGTATAACACTCCTGTACTGTGTATAACACTCCTGTACTGTGTATAACACTCCTGTACTGTGTATAATACTCCTGTACTGTGTATAACATTCCTGTACTGTGTATAACATTCCTGTACTGTGTATAACACTCCTGTACTGTGTATAATACTCCTGTACTATGTATAATACTCCTGTACTGTGTATAACATTCCTGTACTGTGTATAACACTCCTGTACTGTGTATAACACTCCTGTACTGTGTATAATACTCCTGTACTGTGTATAACACTCCTGTACTGTGTATAATACTCCTGTACTGTGTATAATACTCCTGTACTGTGTATAATACTCCTGTACTGTGTATAACATTCCTGTACTGTGTATAACACTCCTGTACTGTGTATAACACTCCTGTACTGTGTATAATACTCCTGTACTATGTATAATACTCCTGTACTGTGTATAACATTCCTGTACTGTGTATAACACTCCTGTACTGTGTATAACACTCCTGTACTGTGTATAATACTCCTGTACTGTGTATAACACTCCTGTACTGTGTATAATACTCCTGTACTGTGTATAATACTCCTGTACTGTGTATAATACTCCTGTACTGTGTATAACACTCCTGTACTGTGTATAATACTCCTGTACTGTGTATAATACTCCTGTACTGTGTATAACATTCCTGTACTGTGTATAACACTCCTGTACTGTGTATAACACTCCTGTACTGTGTATAATACTCCTGTACTGTGTATAATACTCCTGTACTGTGTATAACACTCCTGTACTGCGTATAACACTCCTGTACTGTGTATAACACTCCTGTACGGTATATAACACTCCTGTACTGTGTATAACACTCCTGTACTGTGCATAACACTCCTGTACTGTGTATAACACTCCTGTACTGTGTATAACACTCCTGTACTGTGTATAACACTCCTGTACTGTGTATAATACTCCTGTACTGTGTATAACACCCCTGTACTGTGTATAACACTCCTGTACTGTGTATAACACTCCTGCACTGTGTATAACACTCCTGTACTGTGTATAACACCCACTGTACTGTGTATAACACTCCTGTACTGTGTATAACACTCCTGTACTGTGTATAATACTCCTGTACTGTGTATAACACTCCTGTACTGTGTATAATACTCCTGTACTATGTATAACACTCCTGTACTGTGTATAATACTCCTGTACTGTATATAACACTCCTGTACTGTGTATAACACTCCTGTACTGTGTATAACACTCCTGTACTGTGTATAATACTCCTGTACTGTGTATAATACTCCTGTACTGTGTATAATACTCCTGTACTATGTATAACACTCCTGTACTGTGTATAATACTCCTGTACTGTGTACAACACTCCTGCACTGTGTATAACACCCCTGTACTGTGTATAACACTCCTGTACTGTGTATAACACTCCTGTACTGTGTATAATACTCCTGTACTGTGTATAACACTCCTGTACTGTGTATAACACTCCTGTACTGTGTATAACACTCCTGTACTGTGTATAAAACTCCTGTACTGTGTATAACACTCCTGTACTGTGTATAACACTCCTGTACTGTGTATAATACTCCTGTACTGTGTATAACACTCCTGTACTGTGTATAACACTCCTGTACTGTGTATAACACTCCTGTACTGTATATAAAACTCCTGTACTGTGTATAACACTCCTGTACTGTGTATAACACTCCTGTACTGTGTATAACACTCCTGCACTGTGTATAATACTCCTGTACTGTGTATAATACTCCTGTACTGTGTATAACACTCCTGTACTGTGTATAACACTCCTGTACTGTGTATAATACTCCTGTCCTGTGTATAACACTCCTGTACTGTGTATAATACTCCTGTACTGTGTATAACACTCCTGTACTGTGCATAACACTCCTGTACTGTGTATAATACTCCTGTACTGTGTATAACACTCCTGTACTGTGTATAACACTCCTGTACTGTGTATAATACTCCTCTACTGCGTATAATACTCCTGTACTGTGTATAACACTCCTGTACTGTGTATAATACTCCTGTACTGTGTATAATACTCCTGTACTGTGTATAATACTCCTGTACTGTGTATAACACTCCTGTACTGTGTATAATACTCCTGTACTGTGTATAACACTCCTGTACTGTGTATAATACTCCTGTACTGTGTATAACACTCCTGTACTGTGTATAATACTCCTGTACTGTGTATAACACTCCTGTACTGTGTATAACACTCCTGTACTGTGTATAATACTCCTGTAGTGTATAACACTCCTGTACTGTGTATAATACTCCTGTACTGTGTATAACACTCCTGTACTGTGTATAACACTCCTGTACTGTGTATAACACTCCTGTACTATGTATAATACTCCTGTACTGTGTATAACACTCCTGTACTGTGTATAACACTCCTGTACTGTGTATAACACTCCTGTACTGTGTATAATACTCCTATACTGTGTATAACACTCCTGTACTGTGTATAATACTCCTATACTGTGTATAACACTCCTGTACTGTGTATAATACTCCTGTACTGTGTATAACACTCCTGTACTCTGTATAACACTCCTGTACTGTGTATAACACTCCTGTACTGTGTATAATACTCCTGTACTGTGTATAATACTCCTGTACTGTGTATAATACTCCTGTACTGTGTATAATACTCCTGTACTGTGTATAACACTCCTGTACTGTGTATAATACTCCTGTACTGTGTATAACACTCCTGTACTGTGTATAATACTCCTGTACTGTGTATAATACTCCTGTACTGTGTATAACACTCCTGTACTGTGTATAATACTCCTGTACTGTGTATAATACTCCTGTACTGTGTATAACACTCCTGTACTGTGTATAACACTCCTGTACTCTGTATAACACTCCTGTACTGTGTATAACACTCCTGTACTCTGTATAACACTCCTGTACTGTGTATAATACTCCTGTACTGTGTATAACACTCCTGTACTGTGTATAATACTCCTGTACTGTGTATAACACTCCTGTACTGTGTATAACACCACTATAATGTGTATAACACTCCTGTACTGTGTATAACACTCCTGTACTGTGTATAACACTCCTGTACTGTGTATAACATTCCTGTACTGTGTATAACACTCCTGTACTGTGTATAACACCACTATACTGTGTATAACACTCCTGTACTGTGTATAACACTCCTGTACTCTGTATAACACTCCTGTACTGTGTATAACACTCCTGTACTCTGTATAACACTCCTGTACTGTGTATAACACTCCTGTACTGTGTATAACACTCCTGTACTGTGTATAATACTCCTGTACTGTGTATAACACTCCTGTACTGTGTATAATACTCCTGTACTGTGTATAACACTCCTGTACTGTGTATAACACCACTATACTGTGTATAACACTCCTGTACTGTGTATAACACTCCTGTACTGTGTATAACACCCCTGTACTGTGTATAACACCACTATACTGTGTATAACACTCCTGTACTGTGTATAACACTCCTGTACTGTGTATAACACTCCTGTACTGTGTATAATACTCCTGTACTGTGTATAACACTCCTGTACTGTGTATAATACTCCTGTACTGTGTATAACACTCCTGTACTGTGTATAATACTCCTGTACTGTGTATAACACGCCTGTACTGTGTATAATACTCCTGTACTGTGTATAACACTCCTGTACTGTGTATAACACCACTATACTGTGTATAACACTCCTGTACTGTGTATAACACTCCTGTACTGTGTATAACACTCCTGTACTGTGTATAATACTCCTGTACTGTGTATAACACTCCTGTACTGTGTATAATACTCCTGTACTGTGTATAACACTCCTGTACTGTGTATAATACTCCTGTACTGTGTATAACACTCCTGTACTGTGTATAACACTCCTGTACTGTGTATAATACTCCTGTACTATGTATAACACTCCTGTACTCTGTATAACACTCCTGTACTGTGTATAATACTCCTGTACTGTGTATAACACTCCTGTACTGTGTATAATACTCCTGTACTGTATATAATATTCCTGTACTGTGTATAACACTCCTGTACTGTGTATAACACTCCTGTACTGTGTATAACACTCCTGTACTGTGTATAACACTCATGTACTGTGTATAATACTCCTGTACTGTGTATAACACTCCTGTACTGTGTATAATACTCCTGTACTGTGTATAACACTCCTGTACTGTGTATAACACTCCTGTACTGTGTATAACACTCCTGTACTGTGTATAATACTCCTGTACTGTGTATAACACTCCTGTACTGTGTATAACACTCCTGTACTGTGCATAACACTCCTGTACTGTGTATAACACTCCTGTACTGTGTATAATACTCCTGTACTGTGTATAATACTCCTGTACTATGTATAACACTCCTGTACTGTGTATAACACTCCTGTACTGTGTATAATACTCCTGTACTGTGTATAATACTCCTGTACTGTGTATAATACTCCTGTACTGTGTATAATACTCCTGTACTGTGTATAACACTCCTGTACTGTATATAACACTCCTGTACTGTGTATAACACTCCTGTACTGTGTATAACACTCCTGCACTGTGTATAACACTCCTGTACTGTGTATAACACTCCTGTACTGCGTATAATACTCCTGTACTGTGTATAATACTCCTGTACTGTATATAACACTCCTGTACTGTGTATAACACTCCTGTACTGTGTATAATACTCCTGTACTGTGTATAACACCCCTGTACTGTGTATAACACTCCTGTACTGTGTATAACACTCCTGTACTGTGTATAATACTCCTGTACTGTGTATAACACTCCTGTACTGTGTATAACACTCCTGTACTGTGTATAATACTCCTGTACTGTGTATAACACTCCTGTACTGTGTATAATACTCCTGTACTGTGTATAATACTCCTGTACTGTGTATAACACTCCTGTACTGTGTATAACACCCCTGTACTGTGTATAACACTCCTGTACTGTGTATAACACTCCTGTACTGTGTATAACACTCCTGCACTGTGTATAACACTCCTGTGCTGTGTATAACACTCCTGTACTGTGTATAACACTCCTGTTCTGTGTATAACACTCCTGTACTCTGTATAATACTCCTGTACTGTGTATAACACTCTTGTACTGTGTATAATACTCCTGTACTGTGTATAACACTCCTGTACTGTGTATAATACTCCTGTACTGTGTATAATACTCCTGTACTGTGTATAACACTCCTGTACTGTGTATAATACTCCTGTACTGTGTATAATACTCCTGTACTGTGTATAACACTCCTGTACTGTGTATAACACTCCTTTACTGTGTATAATACTCCTGTACTGTGTATAACACTCCTGTACTCTGTATAACACTCCTGTACTGTGTATAACACTCCTGTACTCTGTATAACACTCCTGTACTGTGTATAACACTCCTGTACTCTGTATAACACTCCTGTACTGTGTATAACACTCCTGTACTGTGTATAATACTCCTGTACTATGTATAACACTCCTGTACTGTGTATAACACTCCTGTACTGTGTATAATACTCCTGTACTATGTATAACCCTCCTGTACTGTGTATAACACTCCTGTACTGTGTATAATACTCCTGTACTGTGTATAATACTCCTGTACTGTGTAAAATACTCCTGTACTATGTATAACACTCCTGTACTGTGTATAACACTCCTGTACTGTGTATAATACTCCTGTACTGTGTATAATACTCCTGTACTGTGTATAACACTCCTGTACTGCGTATAATACTCCTGTACTGTGTATAATACTCCTGTACTGTATATAACACTCCTGTACTGTGTATAACACTCCTGTACTGTGTATAATACTCCTGTACTGTGTATAACACCCCTGTACTGTGTATAACACTCCTGTACTGTGTATAACACTCCTGTACTGTGTATAACACTCCTGTACTGTGTATAATACTCCTGTACTGTGTATAACACTCCTGTACTGTGTATAACACTCCTGTACTGTGTATAATACTCCTCTACTGTGTATAATACTCCTGTACTGTGTATAATACTCCTGTACTGTGTATAACACTCCTGTACTGTGTATAACACTCCTGTACTGTGTATAATACTCCTGTACTGTGTATAACATTCCTGTACTGTGTATAACACTCCTGTACTGTGTATAACACTCCTGTACTGTGTATAACACCACTATATTGTGTATAACACTCCTGTACTGTGTATAACACTCCTGTACTCTGTATAACACTCCTGTACTGTGTATAACACTCCTGTACTCTGTATAACACTCCTGTACTGTGTATAACACTCCTGTACTCTGTATAACACTCCTGTACTGTGTATAACACTCCTGTACTCTGTATAACACTCCTGTACTGTGTATAACACTCCTGTACTCTGTATAACACTCCTGTACTGTGTATAATACTCCTGTACTGTGTATAACACTCCTGTACTGTGTATAATACTCCTGTACTGTGTATAACACTCCTGTACTGTGTATAACACTCCTGTACTGTGTATAACACTCCTGTATTGTGTATAACATTCCTGTACTGTGTATAACACTCCTGTACTGTGTATAACACTCCTGTACTCTGTATAACACTCCTGTACTGTGTATAACACTCCTGTACTCTGTATAACACTCATGTACTGTGTATAATACTCCTGTACTGTGCATAACACCCCTGTACTGTGTATAACACTCCTGTACTGTGTATAATACTCCTGTACTGTGTATAACACTCCTGTACTGTGTATAATACTCCTGTACTGTGTATAACACTCCTGTACTGTGCATAATACTCCTGTACTGTGCATAACACTCCTGTACTGTGTATAACACTCCTGTACTGTGTATAACACTCCTGTACTGTGTATAATACTCCTGTACTGTGTATAATAGTCCTGTACTGTGTATAACACTCCTGTACTGTGTATAACACTCCTGTACTGTGTATAATACTCCTGTACTGTGTATAATACTCCTGTACTGTGTAGAACACTCCTGTACTGTGTATAACACTCCTGTACTGTGTATAACACTCCTGTACTCTGTATAACACTCCTGTACTGTGTATAATACTCCTGTACTGTGTATAACACTCCTGCACTGTGTATAATACTCCTGCACTGTATATAACACTCCTGTGCTGTGTATAACACTCCTGTACTTTGTATAATACTCCTGTACTGTGTATAATACTCCTGTACTGTGTATAACACTCCTGTACTGTGTATAATACTCCTGTACTGTGTATAACACTCCTGTACTATGTATAACACTCCTGTACTGTGTATAACACTCCTGTACTGTGTATAACACTCCTGTACTGTGTATAATACTCCTGTACTGTGTATAATACTCCTGTACTATGTATAACACTCCTGTACTGTGTATAACACTCCTGTACTGTGTATAATACTCCTGTACTGTGTATAATACTCCTGTACTGTGTATAACACCACTATACTGTGTATAATACTCCTGTACTGTGTATAATACTCCTGCGCTGTATATAACACTCCTGTACTGTGTATAATACTCCTGTACTGTGTATAATACTCCTGTACTGTGTATAACACTCCTGTACTGTGTATAATACTCCTGTACTGTGTATAATACTCCTGTACTGTGTATAACACTCCTGTACTGTGTATAACACCACTATACTGTGTATAACACTCCTCTACTGTGTATAACACTCCTGTACTGTGTATAATACTCCTGTACTGTGTATAACACTCCTGTACTGTGTATAACACTCCTGTACTCTGTATAATACTCCTGTACTGTGTATAATACTCCTGTATTGTATATAATACTACTGTACTATGTATAATACTCCTGTACTGTGTATAACACTCCTGTACTGTGTATAACACTCCTGTACTGTGTATAACACTCCTCTACTGTGTATAACACTCCTGTACTGTGTATAATACTCCTGTACTGTGTATAACACTCCTGTACTGTGTATAACACTCCTGTACTGTGTATAATACTCCTGTACTGTGTATAATACTTCTGTATTGTATATAATACTCCTGTACTGTGTATAACACTCCTGTACTGTGTATAACACTCCTGTACTGTGTATAACACTCCTGTACTGTGTATAATACTCCTGTACTGTGTATAGCACTCCTGTACTGTGTATAACACTCCTGTACTGTGTATAATACTCCTGTACTGTGTATAACACTCCTGTACTGTGTATAACACTCCTGTACTCTGTATAACACTCCTGTACTGTGTATAACACTCCTGTACTGTGTATAACACTCCTGTACTGTGTATAACACTCCTGTACTGTGTATAATACTCCTGTACTGTGTATAACACTCCTGTACTGTGTATAACACTCCTGTATTGTGTATAATACTCCTGTACTGTGTATAACACTCCTGTACTGTGTATAACACTCCTGTACTGTGTATAATACTCCTGTACTGTGTATAACACTCCTGTACTGTGTATAACACTCCTGTACGTGTATAACACTCCTGTACTGTGTATAATACTCCTGTACTGTGTATAACACTCCTGTACTGTGTATAACACTCCTGTACTGTGTATAATACTCCTGTACTGTATATAACACTCCTGTACTGTGTATAACACTCCTGTACTGTGTATAATACTCCTGTACTATGTATAACACTCCTGTACTGTGTATAATACTCCTGCACTGTGTATAACACTCCTGTACTGTGTATAACACTCCTGTACTGTGTATAACACTCCTGTACTGTGTATAATACTCCTGTACTGTATATAACACTCCTGTACTGTGTATAATACTCCTGTACTGTGTATAATACTCCTGTACTGTGTATAATACTCCTGTACTGTGTATAACACTCCTGTACTGTGTATAATACTCCTGTACTGTGTATAATACTCCTGTACTGTATATAACACTCCCGTACTGTGTATAACACTCCTGTACTGTGTATAACACTCCTGTACTGTGTATAACATTCCTGTACTGTGTATAACACTCCTGTACTATGTATAACACTCCTGTACTCTGTATAACACTCCTGTACTGTGTATAATACTCCTGTACTGTGTATAATACTCGTGTACTATGTATAACACTCCTGTACTCTGTATAACACTCCTGTACTGTGTATAATACTCCTGTACTGTGTATAATACTCGTGTACTATGTATAATACTCCTGTACTGTATATAATACTCCTGTACTGAGCATAATACTCCTGTACTATGTATAACACTCCTGTACTGTGCATAACACTCCTGTACTGTGTATAACACTCCTGTACTGTGTATAATACTCCTGTACTGTGTATAATACTCCTGCACTGTATATAACACTCCTGTACTGTGTATAACACTCCTGTACTGTGTATAATACTCCTGCACTGTGCATAACACTCCTGTACTGTGTATAACACTCCTGTACTGTGTATAACACTCCTGTACTGTGTATAATACTCCTGTACTGTGTATAACACTCCTGTACTGTGTATAATACTCCTGTACTGTGTATAACACTCCTGTACTGTGTATAACACTTTTGTACTGTGTATAACACTCCTGTACTGTGTATAACACTCCTGTACTGTGTATAATACTCCTGTACTGTGTATAACACTCCTGTACTGTGTATAATACTCAAGTACTGTGTATAATACTCCTGTACTGTGTATAACACTCCTGTACTGTGTATAATACTCCTGTACTGTGTATAATACTCCTGTACTGTGTATAACACTCCTGTACTGTGTATAACACTCCTTTACTGTGTATAATACTCCTGTACTGTGTATAATACTCCTGTACTGTGTATAATACTCCTGTATTGTATATAATACTCCTGTACTGTGTATAATACTCCTGTACTGTGTATAACACTCCTGTACTGTGTATAACACCACTATACTGTGTATAACACTCCTCTACTGTGTATAACACTCCTGTACTGTGTATAACACTCCTGTACTGTGTATAATACTCCTGTACTGTGTATAACACTCCTGTACTGTGTATAACACTCCTGTACTGTGTATAACACTCCTGTACTGTGTATAATACTCCTGTACTGTATATAACACTCCTGTACTGTGTATAACACTCATGTACTGTATATAACACTCCTGCACTGTGTATAACACTCCTGTACTGTATATAATACTCCTGTACTGTGTATAACACTCCTGTACTGTGTATAACACTCCTGTACTGTGTATAATACTCCTGTATTGTATATAATACTCCTGTACTGTGTATAACACTCCTGTACTGTGTATAACACTCCTGTACTGTGTATAATACTCCTGTACTGTGTATAACACTCCTGTACTGTGTATAACACTCCTGTACTCTGTATAACACTCCTGTACTGTGTATAACACTCCTGTACTGTTTATAATACTCCTGTACTGTGTATAATACTCCTGTACTGTGTATAACACTCCTGTACTGTGTATAACACTCCTGTACTGTGTATAACACTCCTGTACTGTGTATAATACTCCTGTACTGTGTATAATACTCCTGTACTGTATATAACACTCCTGTACTGTGTATAATACTCCTGTACTGTATATAACACTCCCGTACTGTGTATAACACTCCTGTACTGTGTATAACACTCCTGTACTGTGTATAACACTCCTTTACTGTGTATAATACTCCTGTACTGTGTATAATACTACTGTACTGTGTATAATACTCCTGTATTGTATATAATACTCCTGTACTGTGTATAATACTCCTGTACTGTGTATAACACTCCTGTACTGTGTATAACACCACTATACTGTGTATAACACTCCTGTACTGTGTATAACACTCCTGTACTGTGTATAACACTCCTGTACTGTGTATAATACTCCTGTACTGTGTATAACACTCCTGTACTGTGTATAACACCACTATACTGTGTATAATACTCCTGTACTGTGTATAATACTCCTTTACTGTATATAACACTCCTGTACTGTGTATAATACTCCTGTACTGTATATAACACTCCCGTACTGTGTATAACACTCCTGTACTGTGTATAACACTCCTGTACTGTGTATAACACTCCTGTACTGTGTAAAACACTCCTTTACTGTGTATAATACTCCTGTACTGTGTATAATACTACTGTACTGTGTATAATACTCCTGTATTGTATATAATACTCCTGAACTGTGTATAATACTCCTGTACTGTGTATAACACTCCTGTACTGTGTATAACACCACTATACTGTGTATAACACTCCTGTACTGTGTATAACACTCCTGTACTGTGTATAACACTCCTGTACTGTGTATAATACTCCTGTACTGTGTATAACACTCCTGTACTGTGTATAACACCACTATACTGTGTATAACACTCCTGTACTGTGTATAACACTCCTGTACTGTGTATAACACTCCTGTACTGTGTATAATACTCCTGTACTGTGTATAACACTCCTGTACTGTGTATAACACTCCTGTACTGTGTATAACACTCCTGTACTGTGTATAATACTCCTGTACTGTATATAACACTCCTGTACTGTGTATAACACTCATGTACTGTATATAACACTCCTGCACTGTGTATAACACTCCTGTACTGTATATAATACTCCTGTACTGTGTATAACACTCCTGTACTGTGTATAACACTCCTGTACTGTGTATAATACTCCTGTACTGTATATAACACTCCTGTACTGTATATAACACTCCTGTACTGTGTATAACATTCTTGTACTGTGTATAACACTCCTGTACTGTGTATAATACTCCTGTATTGTATATAATACTCCTGTACTGTGTATAATACTCCTGTACTGTGTATAACACTCCTGTACTGTGTATAACACTCCTGTACTGTGTATAACACTCCTGTACTGTGCATAACACTCCTGTACTGTGTATAACACTCATGTACTGTGTATAATACTCCTGTACTGTGTATAATACTCCTGTACTGTGTATAACACTCCTGTACTGTGTATAATACTCCTGTACTGTGTATAACACTCCTGTACTGTGTATAATACTCCTGTACTGTGTATAACACTCCTGTACTGTGTATAACACTCCTGTACTGTGTATAATACTCCTGTACTGTGTATAACACTCCTGTACTGTGTATAATACTCCTGTACTGTGTATAACACTCCTGTACTGTGTATAATACTCCTGTACTGTGTATAACAATCCTGTACTGTGTATAATACTCCTGTACTGTGTATAACACTCCTGTACTGTGTATAACACTCCTGTACTATGTATAACACTCCTGTACTGTGTATAACACTCCTGTACTGTGTATAACACTCCTGTACTGTGTATAATACTCCTGTACTGTGTATAATACTCCTGTACTGTGTATAACACTCCTGTACTGTGTATAATACTCCTCTACTGCGTATAATACTCCTGTACTGTGTATAACACTCCTGTACTGTGTATAACACTCCTGTACTGTGTATAACACTCCTGTACGGTATATAACACTCCTGTACTGTGTATAATACTCCTGTACTATGTATAACACTCCTGTACTGTGTATAATACTCCTGTACTGTGTATAACACTCCTGTACTGTGTATAACACTCCTGTACTGTGTATAATACTCCTGTACTGTGTATAACACTCCTGTACTGTGTATAATACTCCTGTACTGTGTATAACACTCCTGTACTGTGTATAACACTCCTGTACTGTGTATAATACTCCTGTACTGTGTATAACACTCCTGTACTGTGTATAATACTCCTATACTGTGTATAACACTCCTGCACTGTATATAACACCCCTGTACTGTGTATAACACTCCTGTACTGTGTATAATACTCCTTTACTGTATATAACACTCCTGTACTGTGTATACTACTCCTGTACTGTGTATAATACTCCTGTACTGTGTATAACACTCCTGTACTGTGTATAATACTCCTGTACTGTGACATCACTGTGTGTATTATCCCTGTACTGTGACATCACTGTGTGTATTATCCCTGTACTGTGACATCGCTGTGTGTATTATCTCTGTACTGTGACATCACTGTGTGTATTATCCCTGTACTGTGACATCACTGTGTGTATTATCCCTGTACTGTGACATCACTGTGTGTATTATCTCTGTACTGTGACATCACTGTGTGTATTATCTCTGTACTGTGACATCGCTGTGTGTATTATCTCTGTACTGTGACATCACTGTGTGTATTATCTCTGTACTGTGACATCACTGTGTGTATTATCCCTGTACTGTGACATCACTGTGTGTATTATCCCTGTACTGTGACATCGCTGTGTGTATTATCTCTGTACTGTGACATCACTGTGTGTATTATCCCTGTACTGTGACATCGCTGTGTGTATTATCTCTGTACTGTGACATCGCTGTGTGTATTATCTCTGTACTGTGACATCACTGTGTGTATTATCCCTGTACTGTGACATCACTGTGTGTATTATCTCTGTACTGTGACATCACTGTGTGTATTCTCCCTGTACTGTGAAATCACTGTGTGTATTATCCCTGTACTGTGACATCGCTGTGTGTATTATCTCTGTACTGTGACATCGCTGTGTGTATTATCTCTGTGATATCTACTGTGACATCACTGTGTGTATTATCTCTGTACTGTGACATCACTGTGTGTATTATCCCTGTACTGTGACATCACTGTGTGTATTACCCCTGTACTGTGACATCACTGTGTGTATTATCCCTGTACTGTGACATCACTGTGTGTATTATCCCTGTACTGTGACATCGCTGTGTGTATTCTCCCTGTACTGTGACATCGCTGTGTGTATTATCCCTGTACTGTGACATCACTGTGTGTATTATCCCTGTACTGTGACATCACTGTGTGTATTATCCCTGTACTGTGACATCACTGTGTGTATTATCCCTGTACTGTGACATCACTGTGGGTATTATCCCTGTACTGTGACATCACTGTGGGTATTATCTCTGTACTGTGACATCGCTGTGTGTATTATCCCTGTACTGTGACATCGCTGTGTGTATTATCTCTGTACTGTGACATCGCTGTGTGTATTATCCCTGTACTGTGACATCGCTGTGTGTATTATCCCCTGTACTGTGACATCACTGTGTGTATTCTCCCTGTACTGTGACATCACTGTGTGTATTATCCCTGTACTGTGACATCACTGTGTGTATTATCCATGTACTGTGACATCGCTGTGTGTATTATCTCTGTACTGTGACATCACTGTGTGTATTATCCCTGTACTGTGACATCACTGTGTGTATTATCCCTGTACTGTGACATCACTGTGTGTATTATGTCTGTACTGTGACATCACTGTGTGTATTATCCATGTACTGTGACATCGCCGTGTGTATTATCCCTGTACTGTGACATCACTGTGTGTATTATCCATGTACTGTGACATCGCCGTGTGTATTATCTCTGTACTGTGACATCACTGTGTGTATTATCCCTGTACTGTGACATCACTGTGTGTATTATCCCTGTACTGTGACATCGCCGTGTGTATTATCTCTGTACTGTGACATCACTGTGTGTATTATCTCTGTACTGTGACATCACTGTGTGTATTATCCCTGTACTGTGACATCGCCGTGTGTATTATCCCTGTACTGTGACATCACTGTGTGTATTATCCCTGTACTGTGACATCGCCGTGTGTATTATCCCTGTACTGTGACATCACTGTGTGTATTATCCCTGTACTGTGACATCGCTGTGTGTATTATCCCTGTACTGTGACATCACTGTGTGTATTATCCCTGTACTGTGACATCACTGTGTGTATTATCTCTGTACTGTGACATCACTGTGTGTATTATCCCTGTACTGTGACATCACTGTGTGTATTATCCATGTACTGTGACATCACTGTGTGTATTATCCCTGTACTGTGACATCACTGTGTGTATTATCTCTGTACTGTGACATCGCCGTGTGTATTATCCCTGTACTGTGACATCACTGTGTGTATTATCCATGTACTGTGACATCGCCGTGTGTATTATCCCTGTACTGTGACATCGCCGTGTGTATTATCTCTGTACTGTGACATCACTGTGTGTATTATCCCTGTACTGTGACATCACTGTGTGTATTATCTCTGTACTGTGACATCGCTGTGTGTATTATCCCTGTACTGTGACATCACTGTGTGTATTATCCCTGTACTGTGACATCACTGTGTGTATTATCCCTGTACTGTGACATCACTGTGTGTATTATCCCTGTACTGTGACATCACTGTGTGTATTATCCCTGTACTGTGACATCGCCGTGTGTATTATCCCTGTACTGTGACATCACCGTGTGTATTATCCCTGTACTGTGACATCACTGTGTGTATTATCTCTGTACTGTGACATCACTGTGTGTATTATCCCTGTACTGTGACATCACTGTGTGTATTATCCATGTACTGTGACATCACTGTGTGTATTATCCCTGTACTGTGACATCACTGTGTGTATTATCTCTGTACTGTGACATCGCCGTGTGTATTATCCCTGTACTGTGACATCACTGTGTGTATTATCCATGTACTGTGACATCGCCGTGTGTATTATCCCTGTACTGTGACATCGCCGTGTGTATTATCTCTGTACTGTGACATCACTGTGTGTATTATCCCTGTACTGTGACATCACTGTGTGTATTATCTCTGTACTGTGACATCGCTGTGTGTATTATCCCTGTACTGTGACATCACTGTGTGTATTATCCCTGTACTGTGACATCACTGTGTGTATTATCCCTGTACTGTGACATCACTGTGTGTATTATCCCTGTACTGTGACATCACTGTGTGTATTATCCCTGTACTGTGACATCGCCGTGTGTATTATCCCTGTACTGTGACATCACCGTGTGTATTATCCCTGTACTGTGACATCACTGTGTGTATTATCCCTGTACTGTGACATCACTGTGTGTATTATCCATGTACTGTGACATCACTGTGTGTATTATCCCTGTACTGTGACATCACTGTGTGTATTATCTCTGTCCTGTGACATCGCTGTGTGTATTATCCCTGTACTGTGACATCACTGTGTGTATTATCCCTGTACTGTGACATCACTGTGTGTATTATCTCTGTACTGTGACATCACTGTGTGTATTATCCATGTACTGTGACATCGCCGTGTGTATTATCCCTGTACTGTGACATCACTGTGTGTTTTATCCCTGTACTGTGACATCACTGTGTGTATTATCCCTGTGCTGTGACATCACTGTGTGTATTATCCCTGTACTGTGACATCACTATGTGTATTATCTCTGTACTGTGACATCACTGTGTATTATCCCTGTACTGTGACATCACTGTGTGTATTATCCCTGTACTGTGACATCGCTGTGTGTATTATCCCTGTACTGTGACATCACTGTGTGTATTATCCCTGTACTGTGACATCACTGTGTGTAGTATCCCTGTACTGTGACATCGCTGTGTGTATTATCTCTGTACTGTGACATCACTGTGTGTATTATCCCTGTACTGTGACATCACTGTGTGTATTATCCCTGTACTGTGACATCACTGTGTGTATTATCCCTGTACTGTGACATCACTGTGTGTATTATCCCTGTACTGTGACATCGCTGTGTGTATTATCCATGTACTGTGACATCGCCGTGTGTATTATCCCTGTACTGTGACATCGCTGTGTGTTTTATCCCTGTACTGTGACATCACTGTGTGTATTATCCCTGTGCTGTGACATCACTGTGTGTATTATCCCTGTACTGTGACATCACTGTGTGTATTATCTCTGTACTGTGACATCGCTGTGTGTATTATCCTGTACTGTGACATCGCTGTGTGTATTATCCCTGTACTGTGACATCACTGTGTGTATTATCCTGTACTGTGACATCACTGTGTGTATTATCCCTGTACTGTGACATCACTGTGTGTATTATCTCTGTACTGTGACATCACTGTGTGTATTATCTCTGTACTGTGACATCACTGTGTGTATTATCTCTGTACTGTGACATCACTGTGTGTATTATCTCTGTACTGTGATATCACTGTGTGTATTATCCCTGTACTGTGACATCACTGTGTGTATTATCTCTGTACTGTGACATCACTGTGTGTATTATCCTGTACTGTGACATCACTGTGTGTATTATCCCTGTACTGTGACATCGCTGTGTGTATTATCCCTGTACTGTGACATCGCTGTGTGTATTATCCCTGTACTGTGACATCACTGTGTGTATTATCCCTGTACTGTGACATCACTCTGTGTATTATCTCTGTACTGTGACATCGCTGTGTGTATTATCCCTGTACTGTGACATCGCTGTGTGTATTATCCCTGTACTGTGACATCACTCTGTGTATTATCCCCTGTACTGTGACATCACTGTGTGTATTATCCCTGTACTGTGACATCACTGTGTATATTATCTCTGTACTGTGACATCACTGTGTTTATTATCCCTGTACTGTGACTTCACTGTGTGTATTATCCCTGTACTGTGACATCGCTGTGTGTATTATCTCTGTACTGTGACATTACTGTGAGTATTGTCCCTGTACTGTGACATCGCTGTGTGTATTATCCCTGTACTGTGACATCACTGTGTGTATTATCCCTGTACTGTGACATCACTGTGTGTATTATCCTGAACTGTGACATCACTGTGTGTATTATCCCTGTACTGTGACATCACTGTGTGTATTATCCCTGTACTGTGACATCACTGTGTGTATTATCCCTGTACTGTGACATCACTATGTGTATTATCCCTGTACTGTGACATCACTGTGTGTATTATCCCTGTACTGTGATATCACTGTGTGTATTCTCCCTGTACTGCGACCTCGCTGTGTGTATTATCCCTGTACTGTGACATCACTGTGTGTATTATCCCTGTACTGTGACATCACTGTGTGTATTATCCCTGTACTGTGACATAACTGTGTGTATTATCCCTGTACTGTGACATCACTGTGTGTATTATCCCTGTACTGTGACATAACTGTGTGTATTATCCCTGTACTGTGACATCACTGTGTGTATTATCCCTGTACTGTGACATCACTGTGTGTATTATCCCTGTACTGTGACATAACTGTGTGTATTATCCCTGTACTGTGACATCACTGTGTGTATTATCCCTGTACGGTGACATAACTGTGTGTATTATCCCTGTACTGTGACATCACTGTGTGTATTATCCCTGTACTGTGACATCACAGTGTGTATTATCTCTGTACTGTGACATCACTGTGTGTATTATCCCTGTACGGTGACATAACTGTGTGTATTATCCCTGTACTGTGACATCACTGTGTGTACTATCCCTGTACTGTGACATCACTGTGTGTATTATCCCTGTACTGTGACATCACTGTGTGTATTATCCTGAACTGTGACATCACTGTGTGTATTATCCCTGTACTGTGATATCACTGTGTGTATTCTCCCTGTACTGCGACCTCGCTGTGTGTATTATCCCTGTACTGTGACATCACTGTGTGTATTATCCCTGTACTGTGACATCACTGTGTGTATTATCCCTGTACTGTGACATCACTGTGTGTATTATCCCTGTACTGTGACATCACTGTGTGTATTATCCCTGTACTGTGACATCGCTGTGTGTATTATCCCTGTACTGTGACATCACTGTGTGTATTATCCCTGTACTGTGACATCACTGTGTGTATTATCCCCTGTACTGTGACATCGCTGTGTGTATTATCCCTGTACTGTGACATCACTGTGTGTATTATCCCTGTACTGTGACATCACAGTGTGTATTATCTCTGTACTGTGACATCACTGTGTGTATTATCCCTGTACTGTGACATCACTGTGTGTAATATCCCTGTACTGTGACACCACTGTGTGTATTATCCCTGTACTGTGACATCGCTGTGTGTATTATCCCTGTACTGTGACATCACTGTGTGTATTATCTCTGTACTGTGACATCACTGTGTGTATTATCCCTGTACTGTGACATCACTGTGTGTATTATCTCTGTACTGTGACATCGCTGTGTGTATTATCCCTGTACTGTGACATCACTGTGTGTATTATCTCTGTACTGTGACATCACTGTGTGTATTATCCCTGTACTGTGACATCACTGTGTGTATTATCCCTGTACTGTGACACCACTGTGTGTATTATCCGTGTACTGTGATATCACTGTGTGTATTATCCCTGTACTGTGACATCACTGTGTGTATTCTCCCTGTACTGTGACATCACTGGGTGTATTATCCTGTACTGTGACATCACTGTGTGTATTCTCCCTGTACTGTGACATCACTGTGTGTATTATCCCTGTACTGTGACATCACTGTGTGTATTATCTCTGTACTGTGACATCACTGTGTGTATTATCTCTGTACTGTGACATCACTGTGTGTATTATCCCTGTACTGTGACATCACTGTGTGTATTATCCCTGTACTGTGACACCACTGTGTGTATTATCCGTGTACTGTGATATCACTGTGTGTATTATCCTGTACTGTGACATCACTGTGTGTATTCTCCCTGTACTGTGACATCACTGGGTGTATTATCCTGTACTGTGACATCACTGTGTGTATTCTCCCTGTACTGTGACATCACTGTGTGTATTATCCCTGTACTGTGACATCACTGTGTGTATTATCTCTGTACTGTGACATCACTGTGTGTATTATCCCTGTACTGTGACATCACTGTGTGTATTATCCCTGTACTGTGACATCACTGTGTGTATTATCCCTGTACTGTGACATCACTGTGTGTATTATCCCTGTACTGTGACATCACTGTGTGTATTATCTCTGTACTGTGACATCACTGCGTGTATTATCTCTGTACTTTGACATCACTGTGTGTATTATCTCTGTACTGTGACATCGCTGTGTGTATTATCCCTGTACTGTGACATCACTGTGTGTATTATCCCTGTACTGTGACATCACTGTGTGTATTATCCCTGTACTGTGACACCACTGTGTGTATTATCCGTGTACTGTGATATCACTGTGTGTATTATCCTGTACTGTGACATCACTGTGTGTATTCTCCCTGTAATGTGACATCACTGTGTGTATTATCCTGTACTGTGACATCACTGTGTGTATTCTCCCTGTACTGTGACATCACTGTGTGTATTATCCCTGTACTGTGACAACACTGTGTGTATTATCTCTGTACTGTGACATCACTGTGTGTATTATCCTGTACTGTGACATCACTGTGTGTATTATCCCTGTACTGTGACATCACTGTGTGTATTATCCCTGTACTGTGACATCACTGTGTGTATTATCTCTGTACTGTGACATCACTGTGTGTATTATCTCTGTACTGTGACATCACTGTGTGTATTATCCCTGTACTGTGACATCGCTGTGTGTATTATCTCTGTACTTTGACATCACTGTGTGTATTATCTCTGTACTGTGACATCACTGTGTGTATTATCTCTGTACTGTGACATCACTGTGTGTATTATCCCTGTACTGTGACATCACTGTGTGTATAATCCCTGTACTGTGACATCACTGTGTGTATTATCCCTGTACTGTGACATCACTGTGTGTATTATCCCTGTACTGTGACATCACTGTGTGTATTATCCCTGTACTGTGACATCACTGTGTGTATTATCCCTGTACTGTGACATCACTGTGTGTATTATCCCTGTACTGTGGCATCACTGTGTGTATTATCTCTGGACTGTGACATCCCTGTGTGTATTATCCCTGTACTGTGACATCACTGTGTGTATTATCCCTGTACTGTGACATCACTGTGTG
Source organism: Engystomops pustulosus (assembly GCF_040894005.1). NCBI lineage: Eukaryota > Metazoa > Chordata > Amphibia > Anura > Leptodactylidae > Engystomops > Engystomops pustulosus. The sequence continues at coordinate 8,888,085 of NC_092414.1, read as the reverse complement.
TATTATCCTGTACTGTGACATCACTGTGTGTATTATCCCTGTACTGTGACATCACTGTGTGTATTATCCTGCACTGTGACATCACTGTGTGTATTATCCTGTACTGTGACATCACTGTGTGTATTCTCCCTGTACTGTGACATCACTGTGTGTATTATCTCTGTACTGTGACATCACTGTGTGTATTATCCCTGTACTGTGACATCGCTGTGTGTATTCTCCCTGTACTGTGACATCACTGTGTGTATTATCCTGTACTGTGACATCACTGTGTGTATTATCCCTGTACTGTGACAGCACTGTGTGTATTATCTCTGTACTGCGACATCGCTGTGTGTATTATCTCTGTACTGTGACATCACTGTGTGTATTCTCTGTACTGTGACATCACTGTGTGTATTATCCCTGTACTGTGACATCACTGTGTGTATTCTCCCTGTACTGTGACATCGCTGTGTGTATTATCCCTGTACTGTGACTGTGTGCTCTGTGTGTATTATCCCTGTACTGTGACATCACTGTGTGTATTATCCCTGTACTGTGACATCACTGTGTGTATTATCCCTGTACTGTGACATCGCTGTGTGTATAATCCCTGTACTGTGACATCACTGTGTGTATTATCCCTGTGCTGTGACATCGCTGTGTGTATTATCCTGTACTGTGACATCACTGTGTGTATTATCCCTGTACTGTGACATCACTGTGTGTATTATCCCTGTACTGTGACATCACTGTGTGTATTATCCCTGTACTGTGACATCACTGTGTGTATTATCTCTGTACTGTGACATCACTGTGTGTATTATCCCTGTACTGTGACATCACTGTGTGTATTATCCCTGTACTGTGACATCACTGTGTGTATTATGCCTGTACTGTGACATCACTGTGTGTATTATCCCTGTACTATGACATCGCTGTGTGTAGTATCCCCTGTACTGCGACATCGCTGTGTGTATTATCCCTGTACTGTGACATCACTGTGTGTATTATCCCTGTGCTGTGACATCGCTGTGTGTATTATCCCTGTACTGTGACATCACTGTGTGTATTATCCCTGTACTGTGACATCACTGTGTGTATTATCTCTGTACTGTGACATCGCTGTGTGTATTATCCCTGTACTGTGACATCACTGTGTGTATTATCCCTGTACTGTGACACCACTGTGTGTATTATCCCTGTACTGTGACATCACTGTGTGTATTACCTCTGTACTGTGACATCACTGTGTGTATTATCCCTGTACTGTGACATCACTGTGTGTATTATCCCTGTATTGTGACATCACTGTGTGTATTATCCTGTACTGTGACATCACTGTGTGTATTATGCCTGTACTGTGACATCACTGTGTGTATTATGCCTGTACTGTGACATCACTGTGTGTATTATCTCTGTACCGTGACATCACTGTGTGTATTATCCCTGTACTGTGACATCACTGTGTGCATTATGCCTGTACTGTGACATCACTGTGTGTATTATGCCTGTACTGTGACATCACTGTGTGTATTATCTCTGTACTGTGACATCACTGTGTGTATTCTCCCTGTACTGTGACATCACTGTGTGTATTCTCCCTGTACTGTGACATCACTGTGTGTATTATTCCTGTACTGTGACATCGCTGTGTGTATTATCTCTGTACTGTGACATCACTGTGTGTATTATCCTGTACTGTGACATCACTGTGTGTATTATCCCTGTACTGTGACATCACTGTGTGTATTATCTCTGGACTGTGACATCACTGTGTGTATTATCCCTGTACTGTGACATCACTGTGTGTATTATCCTGTACTGTGACATCACTGTGTGTATTATCCCTGTACTGTGACATCACTGTGTGTATTATCTCTGTACTGTGACATCACTGTGTGTATTCTCCCTGTCCTGTGACATTACCCGGTGTATGACCTCTCTCCATGATGATACATGTAGTATGTATGATGTGACTGTGTGCTCTGTGTATTGTTCTGACACTTCATAGGAAAGACTAATAGACATTTACATAGGATCCAGTTACACAGGACATGGGGAGCGTCAGCCATTGTTTTCATGGCAGGGGAGGGGGATAAGGGGCCGCTCCGATGCTACTTATCCCTGTACCCCTGGGGGCGTCATATCGGAAGCCGTCACCACCAGGGAAAATCTCTGGAATATTCCAAACTGACCAATTAATTGTGAAGTGAACAACAAACCCCTAAATTATCAGTGATCCCAACCCCCCCATTACCCATAGATCCCGGCACCGGGACTGTGGTATCTTCCTATATTTGTTATCCATGGCCTCCTGCCTTCTAATATCAACTTTTACAATTATGCTAATGAGCCAGAAGGGATCTGGGGGAGTTACCATTGCCCTTCCACGCTGCAGATTCACAGGCTGTTACAATGTGCAGAAGCACTCCCCCCCCCCCCCCCTCCCACCGTGTGCCGAAACTTCCTATTTTGAGATAACATCAGGCAGAGGGAGGGGGAAGTGCTAAAGGGAACAGAGGGGGAGAAAAGAAAGAATTGTGCCTCCTTTTAAACCTTAATATTCTGTACAGTGTAACCACACTGTGAAGCTGCAGCGCAGAGGAGCTCTGGTAACTCATCAAGTTACTTTCTAACTCATTAGCATAATTTTGCAAGTTGATTTTAGAAGGAAGAAGACCATGGATAAGAAATATAAGAAGATATCACAGTCCTGGGGCCTGGATCTATGAGTAATGTCCCTGGTTTATCCTGATGGATCACCAGTGGAGCCTGTCAGACCCCCGCCATGCTTCCTAGGAGATACTTCAACCGTTTTCAGCCATTCTGGCCCCATACATCACCATTCCGTACATAACGTTGTATAAGAGCTGTTACCGACCAAAAAACCGCACTGACTGTGTGAACACTGCCCAATAAGCTGATGGGTCCTAAGGGACACCTGGTGGCCATGAGTGGAACTGCATTTTGTATTATATATGTTGTACATCCTCCTCATCTATTGTACAGTTCTCACTAAAGTGTTTTATTCTTATTTGCGGGTCTGTAAATGTTTATTATGACCATACAGCAGGTCTGTGGACGAATAATAATACATATATAGCCCTGTGCAGGTCACATTCTGATATATGCCATAAAATATGGAATTATTATGAATTTTGGCAGCTGAGCATTAAAAGAGCCAAGAAACAGAGGCGCCTTCTGGATTATTCAGGTTCTCAGGTGATTTTTGAACTAGTGTTAGTTTTGTGCGATATCAATAAAGTTATTGGATTAAAAAAAAAAACATGCGGTGACGCAAAAAGATGACGCCTGGTGTGGATGTCACGCCTTCAAACTGCGGACCAATAGCAGAGCAGGAAGCAAACCCGAGGGAAGGTTCGGGTTTGCCCGATTTAAAGATGGCGGATCGCCTGACGCAGCTCCAGGACGCGCTGAATTCGGTGAGTGATTTCCCCGGTCCTGGTGTCTCCTGTCCCCGGGAGATGCGTCTAATGTAGTGGCCGGTGCTGAGAGACGTCCAGAGTGGTGGAGGGAGAGGAACAACGTGTAATATCCGGACAATGTATCATCCTCCATTATACCGCACAGTATCCACCCATCATACATCTATATACTGTATATGTGTATTACACCCCAGAGCTGCACTCACTGCCCTGCACAGGATAAGTCATGTCATGTATGTACACAGTGACTGCACCAGCAGCAGAATAGTGAGTGCAGCTCTGGAGTATAATACAGGATGTAACTCAGGATCAGTACAGGATAAGTAATGTCATGTGTGTACACAGTGACTGCACCAGCAGCAGAATAGTGAGTGCAGCTCTGGAGTATAATACAGGATGTAACTCAGGATCAGTACAGGATAAGTAATGTCATGTATATACAGTGACTGCACCAGCAGCAGGATAGTGAGTGCAGCTCTGGGGTATAATACAGGATGTAACTCAGGATCAGTACAGGATAAGTAATGTCATGTATGTACACAGTGACTGCACCAGCAGCAGAATAGTGAGTGCAGCTCTGGGGTATAATACAGGATGTAACTCAGGATCAGTACAGGATAAGTAATGTCATGTATGTACACAGTGACTGCACCAGCAGCAGAATAGTGAGTGCAGCTCTGGAGTATAATACAGGATGTAACTCAGGATCAGTACAGGATAAGTAATGTCATGTGTGTACACAGTGACTGCACCAGCAGCAGAATAGTGAGTGCAGCTCTGGAGTATAATACAGGATGTAACTCAGGATCAGTACAGGATAAGTAATGTCATGTATATACAGTGACTGCACCAGCAGCAGGATAGTGAGTGCAGCTCTGGGGTATAATACAGGATGTAACTCAGGATCAGTACAGGATAAGTAATGTCATGTATGTACACAGTGACTGCACCAGCAGCAGATAGTGAGTGCAGCTCTGGAGTATAATACAGGATGTAACTCAGAATCAGTACAGGATAAGTAATGTAATGTATGTACACAGTGACTGCACCAGCAGCAGAATAGTGAGTGCAGCTCTGGGGTATAATACAGGATGTAACTCAGGATCAGTACAGGATAAGTAATGTCATGTATGTACACAGTGACTGCACCAGCAGCAGAATAGTGAGTGCAGCTCTGGGGTATAATACAAGATGTAACTCAGGATCAGTACAGGATAAGTAATGTCATGTATGTACACAGTGACTGCACCAGCAGCAGAATAGTGAGTGCAGCTCTGGAGTATAATACAGGATGTAACTCAGGATCAGTACAGGATAAGTAATGTCATGTATGTACACAGTGACTGCACCACCAGCAGAATAGTGAGTGCAGCTCTGGGGTATAATACAGGATGTAACTCAGGATCAGTACAGGATAAGTAATGTCATGTATGTACACAGTGACTGCACCAGCAGCAGAATAGTGAGTGCAGCTCTGGAGTATAATACAGGATGTAACTCAGGATCAGTACAGGATAAGTAATGTCATGTATGTACACAGTGACTGCACCACCAGCAGAATAGTGAGTGCAGCTCTGGGGTATAATACAGGATGTAACTCAGGATCAGTACAGGATAAGTAATGTCATGTATGTACACAGTGACTGCACCAGCAGCAGAATAGTGAGTGCAGCTCTGGAGTATAATACAGGATGTAACTCAGGATCAGTACAGGATAAGTAATGTCATGTATGTACACAGTGACTGCACCAGCAGCAGAATAGTGAGTGCAGCTCTGGAGTATAATACTGGATGTAACTCAGGATCAGTACAGGATAAGTAATGTCATGTATGTACACAGTGACTGCACCAGCAGCAGAATAGTGAGTGCAGCTCTGGAGTATAATACTGGATGTAACTCAGGATCAGTACAGGATAAGTAATGTCATGTATATACACAGTGACTGCACCAGCAGCAGAATAGTGAGTGCAGCTCTGGAGTATAATTGTGTCTGTGCTCTTGTGTCTGGCAGCTTGCGGATCAGTTCTGTAACGCTATCGGGGTGCTGCAGCAGTGCGCTCCTCCCGCCTCCTTTAACAACATTCAGACTACAGTGAACAAGGAGCAGCCGTCCAACCCCACAGAAGGTAAGTGACGTCCTCTGTGAGTTCTTCCTCCTGTGACCTCATCACCAGTGATCTTGTAATCATTCAGTCGCGGTTCCTTGGATTTCTGGCGCTGCAGATTTGCTTTTCAGCCGTCTGGTAATATCACATCTCCGCTGCTGTCATGGTCTTCTCCAGGCGGCCATGTTGGTTATCACCTGGTTTGGAGAATTTGCTATAACCAGGTCCGGCCTTGTCCGGGCGCTGGCAGATCTGGATCTGAGTCTGTGTCCTAATCTTCCAGAATACGCTCAGCTCTTTGCTGCCCTGATTGCCCGCACAGCCAAGGATATTGATGTCCTCATCGACTCTCTGCCCAGCGAGGAGTCTACAGCTGCGCTACAGGTGAGGACCTCTGGGGGGTGCTAACAGGACTAAATAACATGTCCACTCACACTTAATACCGTGACGAATACCCCCTCTTTCCCCCCCCCTTTCCCCCTCCTTCCCTCCTCCTGGCGTGGCCTCTCCTGCCCCCCCCCCCCTTTTCCCCCTCCTTCCCTCCTCCTGGCGCGGCCTCTCTTCCCCCCTTGTCCCCCTCCTTCCCTCCTGCTGGCGCTGCCTCTCTTCTCCCCCCTTTTGCCCTCGTTCCCTCTTCCTGGCGCGGCCCCTCTTCCCCCTCGTTCCCTCCTCCTGGCGCGGCCCCTCTTCCCCCCTCGTTCCCTCCTCCTGGCGCGGCCCCTCTTCCCCCTCGTTCCCTCCTCCTGGCGCGGCCCCTCTTCCCCCTCGTTCCCTCTTCCTGGCGCGGCCCCTCTTCCCCCTCGTTCCCTCTTCCTGGCGCGGCCTCTCTTCCCCCCTCGTTCCCTCCTCCTGGCGCGGCCCCTCTTCCCCCCTCGTTCCCTCTTCCTGGCGCGGCCCCTCTTCCCCCTCGTTCCCTCCTCCTGGCGCGGCCCCTCTTCCCCCTCGTTCCCTCCTCCTGGCGCGGCCCCTCTTCCCCCTCGTTCCCTCTTCCTGGCGCGGCCTCTCTTCCCCCCTCGTTCCCTCTTCCTGGCGCGGCCTCTCTTCCCCCCTCGTTCCCTCTTCCTGGCGCGGCCTCTCTTCCCCCCTCGTTCCCTCTTCCTGGCGCGGCCTCTCTTCCCCCCTCGTTCCCTCCTCCTGGCGCTGCCTCTCTTCTCCCCCCTTTTGCCCTCGTTCCCTCTTCCTGGCGCGGCCCCTCTTCCCCCTCGTTCCCTCCTCCTGGCGCGGTCCCTCTCTCCCCCCTCGCTGTGATGATTGCGCATTACACGTCTTCTTTGGCCTCCCCCATGTTGCAGGCGGCGAGCCTGTACCAGTTAGAGGAGGAGAACCATGCTGCGGCCGCCCGCCTGGGGGAGGTGGTGTCCCGGGGAGACCTGCTGCTGGAGAAGATACAGACGGCGCTGGCAGACATCGCCCAATCTCAGCTGAAGACCAGGAGCATCATCCACATGCAGCCGCTGTCTGAGAGCTAGCAGCAGGGGGCGCTCTCCTCCATCAGATCTCGCTACCGATCCCTTGTTCCGCTGAAGACGTTGCGGTGTGCGGCAGAGAACTTGTGTACGAGTTATGGAATCGCCATGTGCTATGGCGGCCGCTGTGGACAGTCGCCCTTTCCCTATGTTTGGCCACTTACCATCAGTAGGTGGCCCCTATCTGCCTGTCTGAACATTGCTGAACCTGTGTCAGTGGGTTTTCTACTGCTGGGCCGGGCGGCACACGGATCCCATGTCACAGGGGTCTCGGCCTCCGTCACAGACATTGTTTGTATCAGGATTTTCATAATAAAATAAGATTTATTGGTACAAGACTAAAGATTTTTTGTTGTTTTGTATTGAAACTTTTGGAACCATTTTTATTTTACACTGAAAACAAGTGTCCAAAACCTGGCAGCTTCCCGGCACGGCGCTGTATGAAGGGATCTGGGCAGATGGCGGTATAGCAGTGTTGGTTCGGTGAGTTTGATGATTTAGCTGGCTTTTTGGTGGTAGTGTATTTGATAACACTGGGTATAGCGGGATGATATTACTTGCATATATAGGTGTGGAGCTGTGGCGGTGCAACAATGAAGTGGAGCTGTGGCATTGGTGTAGTACATGCAGCATCCAGAACTGTGAGAAATTTACCCCTGCAGATTATTACATCGCTGCATCCAAAGTAAGAGAAGATGACTGTGGGGGGCGCTATATTGGGGACAGCTGATATATGATGAGGATGAGGGCGGGGGAGATGCAGCTGCAGTTTCACTTTGGATCACTCTGTTTTGTTCTCTGCTTTAATGGATTACCTCGATCGTTTGATCATGTGTGATGTCACCGCACACCCCTCAGCCACATTTTACTTACTGTGCAGAGCTCCAGTCTGTGGCTTGCAGTGTCGTCACTATAACATGGGATGAGTCAGTCACTTCCTCTTATGAGTTAATCTCTCGGCTTCCTGTGTCCAGTCCTGAGTGTCACCACATTATGTCACCCGGGCGTCACCATAACACTGCAATTTACATACCAGAAATATAATGCCTGACCAGCACGGAGACGCGTCATCAGTGTCATCTCACAGCATTACTGGAAGATCTGCTGAAAGGTAGAGGGCGCTCTGACCCCTCTGTGACTACACCCCCCATACACAGCGAGCTGCCATGTCCTGTGTATCCTGACACCTTTCTATCATAGCCAGCAGTGGTCAGGGGTCAGCATGGGCGCTCTGACCCCTCTGACTACACCCCCCATACACAGCGAGCTGCCATGTCCTGTGTATCCTGACACCTTTCTATCATAGCCAGCAGTGGTCAGGGGTCAGCATGGGCGCTCTGACCCCTCTGTGACTACACCCCCCATACACAGCGAGCTGCCATGTCCTGACACCTTTCTATCATAGCCAACAGTGGTCAGGGGTCAGCATGGGAGTTCTGACCACTCTGTGACTACACCCCCCATACACAGCGAGCTGCCATGTCCTGTGTGTCCTGAAGCCTTTCTATCATAGCCAGCAGTGGTCAGGGGTCAGCATGGGTGCTCTGACCTCTCTGTGACTACACTCCCATACACAGCGAGCTGCCATGTCCTGTGTGTCCTGACACCTTTCTATCATAGCCAGCAGTGGTCAGGGGTCAGCATGGGCGCTCTGACCCCTCTGTGACTACACCCCCCATACACAGCGAGCTGCCATGTCCTGTGTGTCCTGACACCTTTCTATCATAGCCAGCAGTGGTCAGGGGTCAGCATGGGTGCTCTGACCCCTCTGTGACTACACCCCCCATACACAGCGAGCTGCCATGTCCTGTGTGTCCTGACACCTTTCTATCATAGCCAGCAGTGGTCAGGGGTCAGCATGGGCGCTCTGACCCCTCTGTGACTACACCTCCCATACACAGCGAGCTGCCATGTCCTGTGTGTCCTGACACCTTTCTATCATAGCCAGTAGTGGTCAGGGGTCAGCATGGGCGCTCTGACCCCTCTGTGACTACACCCCCCATACACAGCGAGCTGCCATGTCCTGTGTGTCCTGACACCTTTCTATCATAGCCAGCAGTGGTCAGGGGTCAGCATGGGTGCTCTGACCCCTCTGTGACTACACCCCCCATACACAGCGAGCTGCCATGTCCTGTGTGTCCTGACACCTTTCTATCATAGCCAGCAGTGGTCAGGGGTCAGCATGGGCGCTCTGACCCCTCTGTGACTACACCCCCCATACACAGCGAGCTGCCATGTCCTGTGTGTCCTGACACCTTTCTATCATAGCCAGCAGGGGTCAGGGGTCAGCATGGGCGCTCTGACCCCTCTGTGACTACACCCCCCATACACAGCGACCTGCCATGTCCTGTGTGTCCTGACACCTTTCTATCATAGCCAGCAGGGGTCAGGGGTCAGCATGGGCACCCTGACCCCTCTGTAACTACACCCCCCATAATCTGGGAACAAGTGTTGTCTATCACCACAGCGCCACCACTGGTGAGATGATATGTGCTGTCGGTACAGTTGGGTCCTCCGGAGACATATTAGGGTAGGGGAGGACATGTAGAGCGGCTCCTATGACTGATGATATGGGGACATTTTCCAGGACTGCGCTGAGATAAAGCGTCGCTGGGAATGTTTGTGCTGTGTCTGTAGCTCCGTATAGAAGCGTCCGGGGAATATTCGGATGGGGGTTTCAATTACTGTCATTAAGATTTAGACCAGTGGTGCTCAGCCTTCCTCATGCCTTTCTATGGCACCCAGTATCCTGTAGGGCTGTGGGTGATGATGTCTCTATGGCACCCAGTATCCTGTAGGGCTGTGGGTGATGTCTCTATGGCACCCAGTATCCTGTAGGGCTGCGGGTGAAGTCTCTATGGCACCCGCTATCCTGTAGGGCTGCGGGTGATGTCTCTATGGCACCCGCTATCCTGTAGGGCTGTGGGTGATGTCTCTATGGCACCCGCTATCCTGTAGGGTTGTGGGTGATGATGTCTCTATGGCACCCGCTATCCTGTAGGGCTACAGGTGATGTCTCTATGGCACCCGCTATCCTGTAGGGCTACAGGTGATGTCTCTATGGCACCCACTATCCTGTAGGGCTGCGGGTGATGTCTCTATGGCACCCAGTATCCTGTAGGGCTGTGGGTGATGTCTCTATGGCACCCGCTATCCTGTAGAGCTGTGGGTGATGTCTCTATGGCACCCGCTATCCTGTAGGGCTGTGGGTGATGTCTCTATGGCACCCGCTGTCCTGTAGGGCTGTGGGTGATGTCTCTATGGCACCCGCTATCCTGTAGGGCTGCGGGTGATGTCTCTATGGCACCCAGTATCCTGTAGGGCTGTGGGTGATGTCTCTATGGCACCCGCTATCCTGTAGGGCTGCAGGTGATGTCTCTATGGCACCCGCTATCCTGTAGGGCTGTGGGTGATGTCTCTATGGCACCCGCTATCCTGTAGGGCTGTGGGTGATGTCTCTATGGCACCCGCTGTCCTGTAGGGCTGTGGATGATGTCTCTATGGCACCCGCTATCCTGTAGGGCTGTGGGTGATGTCTCTATGGCACCCGCTGTCCTGTAGGGCTGTGGATGATGTCTCTATGGCACCCGCTGTCCTGTAGGGCTGTGGATGATGTCTCTATGGCACCCGCTATCCTGTAGGGCTGTGGGTGATGATGTTTCTATGGCACCCGCTATCCTGTAGGGCTGTGGGTGATGTCTCTATGGCACCCGCTATCCTGTAGGGCTGTGGGTGATGATGTCTCTATGGCACCCGTTATCCTGTAGGGCTGTGGGTGATGTCTCTATGGCACCCGCTATCCTGTAGGGCTGTGGGTGATGATGTCTCTATGGCACCCCCTATCCTGTAGGGTTGTGGGTGATGATGTCTCTATGGCACCCGCTATCCTGTAGGGCTGTGGGTGATGTCTCTATGGCACCCGCTATCCTGTAGGGCTGTGGGTGATGTCTCTATGGCACCCGCTATCCTGTAGGGCTGCAGGTGATGTCTCTATGGCACCCTCTATCCTGTAGGGCTGTGGGTGATGATGTCTCTATGGCACCCGCTATCCTGTAGGGCTGTGGGTGATGATGTCTCTATGGCACCCGCTATCCTGTAGGGCTGTGGGTGATGATGTCTCTATGGCACCCGCTATCCTGTAGGGCTGCGGGTCATGATGTCTCTATGGCACCCGCTATCCTGTAGGGCTGCGGGTGATGTCTCTATGGCACCCGCTATCCTGTAGGGCTGCGGGTGATGTCTCTATGGCACCCAGTATCCTGTAGGGCTGTGGGTGATGTCTCTATGGCACCCGCTATCCTGTAGGGCTGTGGGTGATGTCTCTATGGCACCCGCTATCCTGTAGGGCTGTGGGTGATGTCTCTATGGCACCCGCTATCCTGTAGGGCTGTGGGTGATGATGTCTCTATGGCACCCGCTATCCTGTAGGGCTGTGGGTGATGTCTCTATGGCACCCGCTATCCTGTAGGGCTGTGGGTGATGTCTCTATGGCACCCGCTATCCTGTAGGGCTGTGGGTGATGATGTCTCTATGGCACCCGCTATCCTGTAGGGCTGTGGGTGATGATGTCTCTATGGCACCCGCTATCCTGTAGGGCTGTGGGTGATGATGTCTCTATGGCACCCGCTATCCTGTAGGGATGAGGGTGATGATGTCTCTATGGCAACGGGTATCTTGTAGGGCTGCGGGTGATGTCTCTATGGCACCCGGTATCCTGTACGGCTGTGGGTGATGTCTCTATGGCACCCGCTATCCTGTAGGGCTGTGGGAGATGTGTCTATGGCACCCGCTATCCTGTAGGGCTGTGGGTGATGTCTCTATGGCACCCGCTATCCTGTAGGGCTGTGGGTGATGTCTCTATGGCACCCGCTATCCTGTAGGGTTGTGGGTGATGTGTCTATGGCACCCGGTATCCTGTAGGGCTGTGGGTGATGATGTCTCTATGGCACCCGCTATCCTGTAGGGCTGTGGGTGATGATGTCTCTATGGCACCCGCTATCCTGTAGGGCTGTGGGTGATGATGTCTCTATGGCACCCGCTATCCTGTAGGGCTGTGGGTGATGATGTCTCTATGGCACCCGCTATCCTGTAGGGCTGTGGGTGATGATGTCTCTATGGCACCCGCTATCCTGTAGGGCTGTGGGTGATGTCTCTATGGCACCCGCTATCCTGTAGGGCTGTGGGTGATGATGTCTCTATGGCACCCGCTATCCTGTAGGGCTGTGGGTGATGTCTCTATGGCACCCGCTATCCTGTAGGGCTGTAGGTGATGTCTCTATGGCACCCGCTATCCTGTAGGGCTGTGGGTGGTGATGTCTCTATGGCACCCGCTATCCTGTAGGGCTGTGGGTGATGATGTCTCTATGGCACCCGCTATCCTGTAGCGCTGTGGGTGGTGATGTCTCTATGGCACCCGCTATCCTGTAGGGCTGTGGGTGGTGATGTCTCTATGGCACCCGCTATCCTGTAGGGCTGTGGGTGATGATGTCTCTATGGCACCCGGTATCCTGTACGGCTGTGGGTGATGTCTCTATGGCACCCGCTATCCTGTAGGGCTGTGGGTGATGTGTCTATGGCACCCGCTATCCTGTAGGGTTGTGGGTGATGTGTCTATGGCACCCGCTATCCTGTAGGGCTGCGGGTGATGATGTCTCTATGGCACCCGCTATCCTGTAGGGCTGTGGGTGATGATGTCTCTATGGCACCCGCTATCCTGTAGGGCTGTGGGTGATGATGTCTCTATGGCACCCACTATCCTGTAGGGCTGTAGGTGATGTCTCTATGGCACCCGCTATCCTGTAGGGCTGCGGGTGATGTCTCTATGGCACCCGCTATCCTGTAGGGCTGTGGGTGGTGATGTCTCTATGGCACCCGCTATCCTGTAGGGCTGTGGGTGGTGATGTCTCTATGGCACCCGCTATCCTGTAGGGCTGTGGGTGGTGATGTCTCTATGGCACCCGCTATCCTGTAGGGCTGTGGGTGATGTCTCTATGGCACCCGCTATCCTGTAGGGCTGCGGGTGATGATGTCTCTATGGCACCCGCTATCCTGTAGGGCTGTGGGTGATGTCTCTATGGCACCCGCTATCCTGTAGGGCTGTGGGTGATGTCTCTATGGCACCCGCTATCCTGTAGGGCTGTGGGTGATGTCTCTATGGCACCCGCTATCCTGTAGGGCTGTGGGTGATGTCTCTATGGCACCCGCTATCCTGTAGGGCTGTGGGTGATGTCTCTATGGCACCCGCTATCCTGTAGGGCTGTGGGTGATGTCTCTATGGCACCCGCTATCCTGTAGGGCTGTGGGTGATGATGTCTCTATGGCACCCGCTATCCTGTAGGGCTGTGGGTGATGATGTCTCTATGGCACCCGTTATCCTGTAGGGCTACAGGTGATGTCTCTATGGCACCCGCTATCCTGTAGGGCTGCGGGTGATGTCTCTATGGCACCCTCTATCCTGTAGGGCTGCGGGTGATGTCTCTATGGCACCCGCTATCCTGTAGGGCTGTGGGTGATGTCTCTATGGCACCCGCTATCCTGTAGGGCTGTGGGTGATGTCTCTATGGCACCCGCTATCCTGTAGGGCTGTGGGTGATGTCTCTATGGCACCCGCTATCCTGTAGGGCTGTGGGTGATGATGTCTCTATGGCACCCGCTATCCTGTAGGGCTGTGGGTGATGATGTCTCTATGGCACCCGTTATCCTGTAGGGCTACAGGTGATGTCTCTATGGCACCCGCTATCCTGTAGGGCTGCGGGTGATGTCTCTATGGCACCCTCTATCCTGTAGGGCTGCGGGTGATGTCTCTATGGCACCCGCTATCCTGTAGGGTGCGGTTTTCCACATACGGTGTACTGTAGCTGTGAGGGTGTTTTCGTTTTGTGGGATTTCCTACAAGGCCCCTGTGTCTCCCGGCTCAGGCCTCGCCCTTCTCGCCCGGATCATATAACAGACGGTTATTAGTTACGGTCTCGGAGCTCCTGGAACAGACGTCACGACCCTCAAAGGCTCCTTTAAGAAGGTGCTGGGGCGGGGGAGTCCTGTCCGGGATTTGGGTGGGAGCGCGGCGCAGTCTGTCCTGAGCGGCGGCCAGGAACACTCGTGTCATTGTGTAATAATAACACCGGAGCGTGAGCTCATACTCAGAGTATCTCCTGCCCCTCGGGGGGTGAAGGCTTAGGGGACGCTTCTGTAGGGTCACCTGATTCGGAAGCTTAGGTGAGGGCATAGGGCAAATAATGTGTCCCTAAAAAATGGGTCTGTGGTGCAAAAATGGGGGTTTTCCTTTGAAATTTTTCAGTCCTCACACTGCTGTGCCCTCAGCTCCTTGCATTCATCTTCCGGTTTCCACAGTATAACTAGTTGTAGGTTTCTGGATGAATACTTACCTCCATGCAGAGGAAGGGGGTGTGAAGCGGCACAGCAGTGTGAGGACACATACCCAGTGCTACAATCCTCAAATTACAATCTATATTTCACAGTCCTGCGCCCTAAATAAATACACATCTCTCCAGGGACAGTACATAACACTGGCTGCAGAGAGCACAGAGCACAGCAGTGTGAGGTCTGATTACACGTCTCTCCAGGGACAATACATAACACTGGCTGCACAGAGCACAGCAGTGTGAGGTCTGATTACACAGGGACAATACATAGCACTGGCTGCAGAGAGCACAGAGCACAGCAGTGTGAGGTCTGATTACACATCTCTCCAGGGACAATACATAACACTGGCTGCAGAGAGCACAGCAGTGTGAGGTCTGATTACACATCTCTCCAGGGACAATACATAACACTGGCTGCAGAGAGCACAGAGCACAGCAGTGTGAGGTATGATTACACATCTCTCCAGGGACAGTACATAACACTGGCTGCAGAGAGCACAGAGCACAGCAGTGTGAGGTCTGATTACACATCCCTCCAGTGACAGTACATAACACTGGCTGCAGAGAGCACAGAGCACAGCAGTGTGAGGTCTGATTACACATCCCTCCAGTGACAGTACATAACACTGGCTGCAGAGAGCACAGAGCACAGCAGTGTGAGGTCTGATTACACATCTCTCCAGGGACAGTACATAACACTGGCTGCAGAGAGCACAGAGCACAGCAGTGTGAGGTCTGATTACACATCTCTCCAGGGACAGTACATAACACTGGCTGCAGAGAGCACAGAGCACAGCAGTGTGAGGTCTGATTACACAGGGACAATACATAGCACTGGCTGCAGAGAGCACAGAGCACAGCAGTGTGAGGTCTGATTACACATCTCTCCAGGGACAATACATAACACTGGCTGCAGAGAGCACAGCAGTGTGAGGTCTGATTACACATCTCTCCAGGGACAATACATAACACTGGCTGCAGAGAGCACAGAGCACAGCAGTGTGAGGTATGATTACACATCTCTCCAGGGACAGTACATAACACTGGCTGCAGAGAGCACAGAGCACAGCAGTGTGAGGTCTGATTACACATCCCTCCAGTGACAGTACATAACACTGGCTGCAGAGAGCACAGAGCACAGCAGTGTGAGGTCTGATTACACATCCCTCCAGTGACAGTACATAACACTGGCTGCAGAGAGCACAGAGCACAGCAGTGTGAGGTCTGATTACACATCTCTCCAGGGACAGTACATAACACTGGCTGCAGAGAGCACAGAGCACAGCAGTGTGAGGTCTGATTACACATCTCTCCAGGGACAGTACATAACACTGGCTGCAGAGAGCACAGAGCACAGCAGTGTGAGGTCTGATTACACATCTCTCCAGGGACAGTACATAACACTGGCTGCAGAGAGCACAGAGCACAGCAGTGTGAGGTCTGATTACACATCCCTCCAGTGACAGTACATAACACTGGCTGCAGAGAGCACAGAGCACAGCAGTGTGAGGTCTGATTACACATCCCTCCAGTGACAGTACATAACACTGGCTGCAGAGAGCACAGAGCACAGCAGTGTGAGGTCTGATTACACATCTCTCCAGGGACAGTACATAACACTGGCTGCAGAGAGCACAGAGCACAGCAGTGTGAGGTCTGATTACACATCTCTCCAGGGACAGTACATAACACTGGCTGCAGAGAGCACAGAGCACAGCAGTGTGAGGTCTGATTATACA
The DNA here is from genome assembly GCF_040894005.1 of Engystomops pustulosus. Lineage (NCBI taxonomy): Eukaryota > Metazoa > Chordata > Amphibia > Anura > Leptodactylidae > Engystomops > Engystomops pustulosus. The sequence goes on along the minus strand of NC_092414.1, from coordinate 8,871,961 downwards.
TCTCTCCAGGGATAATACATAACACTGGCTGCAGAGAGCACAGAGCACAGCAGTGTGAGGTCTGATTACACATCTCTCCAGGGACAATACCTAACACTGGCTGCAGAGGGCACAGAGCACAGCAGTGTGAGGTCTGATTACACATCTCTCCTGGGACAATACATAACACTGGCTGCACAGAGCACAGAGCACAGCAGTGTGAGGTGTGATTACACATCTCTCCAGAGACAATACATAACACTGGCTGCAGAGAGCACAGAGCACAGCAGTGTGAGGTCTGATTACACATCTCTCCAGGGACAATACATAACACTGGCTGCAGAGAGCACAGAGCACAGCAGTGTGAGGTCTGATTACACATCTCTCCAAGGACAATACATAACACTGGCTGCAGAGAGCACAGAGCACAGCAGTGTGAGGTCTGATTACACATCTCTCCAGGGACAATACATAACACTGGCTGCAGAGAGCACAGAGCACAGCAGTGTGAGGTCTGATTACACACCTCTCCAGGGACAGTACATAACACTGGCTGCAGAGAGCACAGAGCACAGCAGTGTGAGGTCTGATTACACATCTCTCCAGGGACAATACATAACACTGGCTGCAGAGAGCACAGAGCACAGCAGTGTGAGGTCTGATTACACACCTCTCCAGGGACAATACATAACACTGGCTGCAGAGAGCACAGAGCACAGCAGTGTGAGGTCTGATTACACATCTCTCCAGGGACAATACATAGCACTGGCTGCAGAGAGCACAGAGCACAGCAGTGTGAGGTCTGATTACACATCTCTCCAGGGACAATACATAACACTGGCTGCAGAGAGCACAGAGCACAGCAGTGTGAGGTCTGATTACACATCTCTCCAGGGACAATACATAACACTGGCTGCAGAGAGCACAGCAGTGTGAGGTCTGATTACACATCTCTCCAGGGACAATACATAACACTGGCTGCAGAGAGCACAGCAGTGTGAGGTCTGATTACACATCTCCCCAGGGACAATACATAACACTGGCTGCAGAGAGCACAGAGAACAGCAGTGTGAGTACACCCCCCAAGTACAATACTGGAATGTCAGTTCATATTCCACAGTCCTGCTGCTACTAACAAGATACACAACGCTCTGTTTACACATCTCTCCAGGGACAATTCCTAACACTGTCTACAGAGAATCACAGAGCACAGCAGTGTGATTACATTTCCCCTTGTACAATCCTGGAATATAAAGCCATATATCACAGTCCTGCTGCTACTAACAACATACACAACAGTCTGTTTACACATCTTTCCAGGGACAATAGATAACGCTATCTGCAGAGAGCACAGATCACAGCAGTGTGAGGACACTTTGGCAGCTGACAGATTCCTAGCTCCACAGTTGTTGGCCTGTGATGTGCAATGCTGCGTCTCTGACCTGTAATACCAGAAGTAGCCTGTGACCATGGGGGGCACTATTATTAAAGAAAAATAAAGAAATAAGCAGCCCCTTTAATTAAAAACTTTCTTGTGTCTCTGTCATGTCTCACGGTGGCTGCCAGCCAACATTTCATTCAGGAGTTTGGGAAAGCTGGGTGACTGACTCAGCACATCCTGAGTAATATCCCAGTAGTACAGCGGTATAGGTGCCATGTTGCGCTATATATAACCCCGCGGTGTAATAAGTCGCTATATATATGTCCTGCTGCAGACGTCGCCTAATCAGAAAGGAATCCTGGATGTGGGCGGAGCCTTCCCTAAAAACAGAAAATTCTTTCCTTTCCTCTTAATTGGATAATTCATCACTGGAGAAGTGCACACCCTGGAAATCCAGCGCTAAGAGGCGGCACCCAGCTTTCCAGTGACACTGAGTGCTGTATAGCGCGCACCCTCCCCCCACACTACCTCTCTCCGAGAATTTCTAGTGTGTGTGTGTCAGTCTCCACCGCGCTCTGGAATTCTATTCATGAGCCGGACTATGCCGAGTCGTCTTATTTAGGTTCTGTATTTTGGCGCTGTATGACGTTCTGGGGGGCATATATGGCGGTATTATATTCTAGGCAGCACTATTATTTAGCAGCATATGAGGCGGTATTATATATGGGGTACTTTATTGCCGCTATATAAGGGCATTGAGCCGTATATACATCTGATACTACATGAAAATACAATGCACTACAGCCCAGTATGTACTATATGGCGGTATTACATACTATATGGCAGGATTACATACTACATGAATATATAGCATGCAGAACAGTCAGTATACACTATATGGCATTAGTATATACTATATAAAAATATCATGCAGTACAGTCTAGCAGTATTACATACTATATGGCAGTATATATATATATATATATATATATATATATATATTACATGAATATATAGCATGCAGCACAGTCTAGCAGTAGTATACACTATCTGACAGTAGTATATACTATATAAAAATATGCAGCACAGTCTAGCAATATTATACACTGTATGGCAGTATTAGATACTATATGAATATATAGCATGCAGCGTAGCTTAGCAGTATTATACACTATATGGCAGTATTACATATTATATGAATGTAGTGCTCAGCATAATCTTGCAGTATTACACACTATGGCAGTATTACATATTAGATGAATATACAGCATGCACAGCTTAATGGTATTATATACTATATGGCAGTATTATGTATTACATGAATATAGGCATACAGCACAGTCTAGAAGTATTTTACACTATATGGAAGTATTATGTATGTTCTGAACAGGACAATTATTTCCATGGTATGTTTTTGAGCGTGTATATTTGAGCTCCATGTGGCAGCATTAGGTTCAGTATAGTATACTTATTGAGATACTATAATAGGTAATGCCACAGCCAGCACTGCCTAGCAGTATTAGACACTATGTGGCAGTATTATATACTGTATAACTATACCTTTGACACTATCCATTAGTTTTAAACACTATATGGCAGTATTATTTAGGTTCTGTATAAGACACGATATGGCAGCATTATTTAGGATCTGTATAAGACACTATATGGCGGTTTTGTCTAGGATCAGTATAAGACACTATATGGCAGTATTATTTAGGTTCTATATAAAACACTATATGGCAGTATTATTTAGGTTCTATATAAAACACTATATGGCGGTATTATTTAGGTTCTATATAAGACACTATATGGCGGTATTATTTAGGGTCTGTATAAGACACTATATCGCAGTATTATTTAGCTTCTATATAAAACACTATATGGCGGTATTATTTAGGTTCTGTATAAGACACTATATGGCAGTATTATTTAGGTTCTATATAAGACACTATATGGCGGTATTATTTAGGTTCTGTATAAGACACTATATGGCGGTATTATTTAGGTTCTATATAAAACACTATATGGCGGTATTATTTAGGTTCTGTATAAGACACTATATGGCGGTATTATTTAGGTTCTATATAAAACACTGTATGGAGGTATTATTTAGGTTCTGTATAAGACACTATATGGCGGTATTATTTAGGTTCTATATAAAACACTATATGGCGGTATTATTTAGGTTCTGTATAAGACACTATATGGCGGTATTATTTAGGTTCTATATAAAACACTATATGGCGGTATTATTTAGGTTCTGTATAAGACACTATATGGCAGTATTATTTAGGTTCTATATAAAACACTATATGGAGGTATTATTTAGGTTCTATATGACACTATGGTGGTATTATTTAGGATCTGTATAAGACACTATATGGCGGTATTATTTAGCATCTGTATTAGACACTATATGGCAGTATTCACCCCTTGAAGAAGAGGCGAAACGCGCGTCGGGGTTTTGGTGGCCATGTGGACCGGGATATACTAAGTAACATCCTTATCTGGAGGCTGCCGTTGACTTGGTTCCATGATGCAGCCGGGTGTGTATGCCTATATAGTTTTGTTTACTCTTTGATAATACTAATTTGTAATATATGCTTTGCTAGCTGATATCCTGTGTAGATGTTTACAAATGATGTTTACAAATGATGTTTACAAATGATGTTTACACATTTGTACTATTAAGTTACAATACGTTGTTTTGCTAGCTGTGATTATACAATATTAGGCTTTTCACACTTCACACACAGATTGACCATTTGTGTGCTATACTCATTTTGATTCCCTCGGCCACATGTCCACCTGTTTAAGATTTTGTGTATGTATGTTTTTTAAATGATTTTAAACTGTCCCTGTGTAGTCTGTGATTTTTTAGTTTAAGAATTAAATAAAAAATATTGTTGTTTTTGTACCCTCAAAGATTGTTTTTGAGTGTTTGGTTTATAAGTGCATTTTCCTACATATAGGTAGTATACTATATGGCAGTATTATTTAGGATCTGTATAAAACACTATATTGCAGTATTATTTAGGTTCTGTATAAGACACTATATGGCGGTATTATTTAGGTTCTGTATAAGACACTATATGGCGGTATTATTTAGGTTCTGTATAAGACACTATATGGCGGTATTATTTAGGTTCTGTATAAGACACTATATGGCAGTATTATTTAGTTTCTATATAAAACACTATATGGCAGTATTATTTAGGTTCTATATAAAACACTATATGGCGGTATTATTTAGGTTCTGTATAAGACACTATATGGCGGTATTATTTAGGTTCTATATAAAACACTATATGGCGGTATTATTTAGGTTCTGTATAAGACACTATATGGCGGTATTATTTAGGTTCTGTATAAGACACTATATGGCAGTATTATTTAGTTTCTATATAAAACACTATATGGCGGTATTATTTAGGTTCTGTATAAGACACTATATGGCGGTATTATTTAGGATCTCTATAAGACACTATATGACAGCATTATTTAGGTTCTATATGGGACTTTATCTTCGATGCTGTAGGACAGTATTATATGTGCACTATATGGCAGTATTATTCGGGTTGTGCTCAGCATTACTGACATGTACCTATGCCCAGGTGTTAGAGGATGATCCCCTCCGCGGGTCCCTCCTCACACTGGGGGAATTTTTGTAGATTTGGGGTTTTCCATCACATTATTTATATCACGTTTTGTAAACAGACGTCTTCCTGTTCCTTCATTTTTGTCTCTTCCTGTTGGGTGTGACTGGAGAATGAGCTCATTTTGTTTCTTAAATTTCTAAGACCTTCGATGATTGTCGGAACGTGGCAGCAAGGTTTGTGTATACAGCCCCCCTGCAGAGCTCTGTATCTCCATGGTTACAGACTACAAACAAACCCTGCTAAGTCCCTGGTGAGGCAGGTGTAAAGGCCTAACACTTGACTAGAGAATCTGACTACATAAGGTCTGTTTGTAGTCTGTCGCCATGGCGACACATAAGCTCTCCGCAGAATCTGTACACACACATTGTAGATATGGAGGTTTTTAATTATATGTTGACGGGGGGCTAAAGCTAGGCAACTGACGAAGAGATCAGGGGGTCAGCACTGCGGACCTCAGGGGTGGTCGCAAAAGTCTAAAAGTGGGTAATTATCAACAGCTTTTACTGGGGTTGTCACCCAGCTTTCTCAGGCTACAGAAAGGAAAATCCACTCAGAAATACAACTTGCATCACCAGCTAGAAAGCCTTTTCTTATCTCTAGGAAAGCTGGGTGACTCCCCCGTGTAAGCAATTGTCTCAGTGAGGTTTCACCCAGCTTTCCAGAAGTGCCATTCAGTTTCCTCATTATCCAGATTCCTGCAGTGATTAACTGCAAACCTCACCCGGACTACTGATTTCCTAGTGATGAGGAGATGACAAGGCCTGAGGGCGGCCATCTTGGATTGGGGCCAGACTCTCATTATTAGGTGACATCACAGGAGGAGGAAGCGTCCGCTATAATATTACTAAGCGGTGCGGAACAGCGGCCTCTCGTAGCGTAATCTCAGCTTATCAGCACAGGCCGGAGGGGATGGAGCCGCCATCATCACCAGTCTATTAGTCTGTGAGTCAGTCTCTTCTGTTGGGTGACAACCAAGATGGCCGCCATTATTTTGGATGTCCTGGCAGTCCTGGGGGTATGATTGTCTTTGGCCGTGAAAAGTAAAGACCAGAAAGCAAGTGCAGCACGAGAGAAGTCTGGGGAGTCCCATATATGAGTTTAGGGGTGAGGTCTGGGGTCTATTCTGTGCCTGGTCCACCTCCAAAGGTTCAGAAACTGGACATGAAGAGAACACAAGAGTGAAAAGTTTATGTTCTTGTTTTATTCTTTTGTCGAGTCCAATTATGTTTTTGGTCTGGTCTGAGATCTGAGTTTAGAGGAATGTTCTGAGATCCGAATTCTTATTAGGAGTCTTGGGTCTTCATAAGTTAGGGCAGTGATGGCTAACCTATGGCACTGGTGCCAGAGGTGGCACTCAGAGCCCTTTCTGTGGGCACCTAGGCCATCACTAGAGATGACTCCAGGTATCTTCCTGCAGTCCCAGACAGCCCAGGACTTGCTGTGCATAGAGCCATTTTAAAGTGACAGCTCTACCTGGGACTATTTTCTGCTTTATTGGTGTCCTCAGGGACTGGTATCAATGAAAACTGTGACAGAGAAGGGAGTATAAATCACAAATTACATTTCTGTGTTGGCACTTTGCGATAAATAAGTCTTTGTTGGAGTTTGGGCACTCGGTCTCTAAAAGGTTTGCCATCACTGAGTTAGGGCATTTGGTCTGAGATTAGATGTCTGGTCTGAGGTCTGCATGATGAGTTTAGATATCTGGTCTGGGGTCTGCATGATGAGTTTAGATGTCTGGTCTGGGGTCTGCATGATGAGTTTAGATGTCTGGTCTGGGGTCTGCATGATGAGTTTAGATGTCTGGTCTGGGGTCTGCATGATGAGTTTAGATGTCTGGTCTGGGGTCTGCATGATGAGTTTAGATGTCTGGTCTGGGGTCTGCATGATGAGTTTAGATGTCTGGTCTGGGGTCTGCATGATGAGTTTAGATATCTGGTCTGAGGTCTGCATGATGAGGTTAGATGTCTGGTCTGGGGTCTGCATGATGAGTTTAGATGTCTGGTCTGGGATCTGCATGATGAGTTTAGATGTCTGGTCTGAGGTCTGCATGATGAGTTTAGATGTCTGGTCTGAGGTCTGCATGATGAGTTTAGATGTCTGGTCTGGGATCTGCATGATGAGTTTAGATGTCTGGTCTGGGGTCTGCATGATGAGTTTAGATCTCTGGTCTGAGGTCTGCATGATGAGTTTAGATGTCTGGTCTGGAGTCTGCATGATGAGATTAGATGTCTGGTCTGGGGTCTGCATGATGAGATTAGATGTCTGGTCTGGGGTCTGCATGATGAGATTAGATGTCTGGTCTGAGGTCTGCATGATGAGTTTTGATGTTTGGTCTGGGGTCTGCATGATGAGATTAGATGTCTGGTCTGGGGTCTGCATGATGAGTTTAGATGTCTGGTCTGGGGTCTGCATGATGAGTTTAGATGTCTGGTCTGAGGTCTGCATGATGAGGTTAGATGTCTGGTCTGGGGTCTGCATGATGAGATTAGATGTCTGGTCTGGGGTCTGCATGATGAGTTTAGGTGTCTGGTCTGGGGTCTGCATGATGAGTTTAGATGTCTGGTCTGAGGTCTGCATGATGAGGTTATGTCTGGTCTGGGATCTGCATGATGAGTTTAGATGTCTGGTCTGGGGTCTGCATGATGAGATTAGATGTCTGGTCTGGGGTCTGCATGATGAGATTAGATGTCTGGTCTGAGGTCTGCATGATGAGATTAGATGTCTGGTCTGGGGTCTGCATGATGAGATTAGATGTCTGGTCTGAGGTCTGCATGATGAGATTAGATGTCTGGTCTGGGGTCTGCATGATGAGATTAGATGTCTGGTCTGGGGTCTGCATGATGAGTTTCAATTTTAAGAAACCTCATGTCGTCTTCTTTAGGAGTCTAAGGTATGAATGATTTTATTATAAAGGGCTGATAGTCTAGTCTGACTGAGGTTAGGGGATTGGTCTGGGGTCTAATTGAATAAAAGGATCTGCTTTTGGTTTTGAATATGGGATTTTTTTTTTAGAATGAAATACCTTTAAGAACCTCCAGGCGTCAGCTTTAAGACTCTGAATGATTTTAGGGGTCTGGGGTCTCCAGTGGGGTCTGATTTATTTTGGCGGTCTGAATGAGTTTGGTTCTGACACAGAATCTGAATGGGTTTAATGTTCTGTTCTGGGGTCCTATTGTTTTCAGAGGTCTGGTCTGGGGTCTGGGGTCCTATTGTTTGCAGAGGTCTGGTCTGGGGTCTGCATGATGAGTTTAGATTTCTGGTCTGGGGTCTGAATGAATTGATGATATTATGGGATGAGTTAAACAATAATATCCAGGATTCCGGGCCTTCATGTAGCACATTAGTCAGTAATGATTATTTAGTAAGTGGGGCTTAGTCACCTGCTGTTATTGAGCGGTATCACCGGGCCGGGATCCGGTCGTCCCTCTACAGACACAGCGCCAGCCCTGATTCACACGGGTTATGTGATGAGCCAGACATAATTATTATTGTACCTCCTGTACACGGGCGGGTGACACATGTACAATGCTGCCGCCGCAGGGTGTCATTGGAACGTGGCTGACATGTCTCTGACCTGACACCTGCGAGCAATAGCGGTCAGGTAACATCTCGCTCTAAAGCGCTACGGAATATGATGTCACTATAAATAACGATTATTATTATCTCTCATGTGCAGGACAAGGCGTCCCAACCCCATGACACAATACAGGAGGACATAGTGCCCCCTATATTTATTCAGGGGTTCGTCTGTGGTCTATATAGAGGGAAGGTCTGATTTGGGTCATTGTACTGGGAGGTTGAGGTCGATATACCAGGGGTTATAGCAGGGGTCAGGAACCTTTTTGGCTGAGAGAGCCATGAACACCACATATTTTAAAATGTAATTCTGTGAGAGCCGTACCATATGCATATGCCTTCCAGTAGATAAGTAGCCACAGCACATGTCCCCCAGTAGATAGGTAGCCCAAGTACATGGACCCCAGAAAATAGGTAGCCCCAGTAGGTACCCCAGTAGATAGCTAGCCACATCACATGGCTCCCAGTAACTAGGTAGCCACCGCACATACCCCCAGTAGATAGGTAGCCTCAGTACACGCCCCCAGTAGATAGGTAGCCACATCACATGACACCCAGTAAATAGGTAGCCACAGCACATGCACCCAAATAGACAACTATCCCCAGCACATGCCCCCAAGTAGATAGGTAGCCACAGAACAGGCCCCCCCAGTATATTGGTAATCACAGCACATGCCCCCCAGTAGATAGGTAGTCACAGCACATGCCCCCCAGTAGATAGGTAGCATCATCACATGACTGCTAGTAAATAGGTAGCCACATGCCCCCATTAGATAGTAGTCACAGCACATGCTCCCCAGTACATAGGTAGTCACAGCACATGCTCCCCATTAGTTAGGTAGCCACGGCACATGCCTAAGGTAGATAGGTAACCACAGCACATGCTCCCCCAGTAGATAGGTAGTCACAGCACATGCCCCCCAGTAGATAGGTAGCATCATCACATGACTGCTAGTAAATAGGTAGCCACATGCCCCCATTAGATAGTAGTCACAGCACATGCTCCCCAGTACATAGGTAGTCACAGCACATGCTCCCCATTAGTTAGGTAGCCACGGCACATGCCTAAGGTAGATAGGTAACCACAGCACATGCCCCCCAGTAGATAGGTAGCATCATCACATGACTGCTAGTAAATAGGTAGCCACATGCCCCCATTAGATAGTAGTCACAGCACATGCTCCCCAGTACATAGGTAGTCACAGCACATGCTCCCCATTAGTTAGGTAGCCACGGCACATGCCTAAGGTAGATAGGTAATCATAGCAAATGCCCCCAGTAGATCGGTAGCTCTAGCACATGCCCACAGTAGATAGTTAGTCAGAGAAAAAAAGGGAATACTCACATATCTGCTCTCCCTTCAGTGGCTTCTCATCACTCCTGCGCTCTTCTCTTTGACCCAGGCGCCGCTGCCATCATTGCTTCAGCAATGGCGCCTTGGTCATAGGGAAGAGTGGATGATTCTCTACTCTATGATACAAGTGCTGTCATCTAAGCAATGGGGCGGCGATGGCACCTTGGTCAGACAAAGGACGCTGGCAGTGGTAACATCCCTCCCTGCATCCAGTGATCATCGCTGTGTGTGTCTTAGATTTGTCTGAGAGCCAGATGCTGCCATCAAAAGAGCCACATATGGCTCCCGAGCCATAGGTTCCCTACCCCTGGGTTATAGTATTGTGTCCATATTTATAGACGTCTGGTGAGTGGTATATACAGAGGTCTATATAGGGGGAGGGTCCAAGCGTCTTTAGGGTCTGGAGTATATATGGGGCTCTGCTCTGGGGTCCTATATACTGTAGGTAAGGCTCTGGTCTGGGGTCTATATTGGTGAGGGTCTGGTATATAGTCTATATGTGAGGGGCATTTTCTACGGTCCTATATAGGCAAGATTCTGGCTTGGAGTCTATATAGGTGAAGCTCTGCTCTATATATAGGGGGAGGTTCTGTTCTGGAGTCTATATTTTTGTCAGGCTCTGGTCTGGTGTCTATGTAGGGGGAGGCTTTGGTCCAGGGGGGTGGGGTGGGGTGGGGCTATATTGATGAGGCTCAGGTCTGGGCTCTATATACGGGGAGGCTCCTCTGGTCTGTGGTTTATATAGGGGGAGGCTCTGGTCTGGGGTCTATATTGGGGAAGGCTCTGGTCTGGGGTCTATATTGGGGGAGGCTCTGGTCTGGGGTCTATATTGGGGGAGGCTCTGGTCTGGGGTGTATATTGGGGAGGCTCTGGTCTGGGGTCTATATTGGGGGAGGCTCTGGTCTGGGGTCTATATTGGTGAAGGCTCTGGTCTGGGGTCTATATTGGGGGAGGCTCTGGTCTGGGGTCTATATTGGGGGAGGCTCTGGTCTGTGGTCTATATTGGGGGAGGCTCTGGTCTGGGGTCTATATTGGGGGAGGCTCTGGTCTGGGGTCTATATTGGGGGAGGCTCTGGTCTGGGGTCTATATTGGGGGAGGCTCTGGTCTGGGGTCTATATTGGGGGAGGCTCTGGTCTGGGGTCTATATTGGGGGAGGCTCTGGTCTGTGGTCTATATTGGGGGAGGCTCTGGTCTGGGGTCTATATTGGGGGAGGCTCTGGTCTGGGGTCTATATTGGGGGAGGCTCTGGTCTGGGGTCTATATTGGGGGAGGCTCTGGTCTGGGGTCTATATTGGGGGAGGCTCTGGTCTGGGGTCTATATTGGTGAAGGCTCTGGTCTGGGGTCTATATTGGGGAGGCTCTGGTCTGGGGTCTATATTGGGGGAGGCTCTGGTCTGTGGTCTATAATGGGGGAGGCTCTGGTCTGGGGTCTATATTGGGGGGGGCTCTGGTCTGGGGTCTATATTGGTGAAGGCTCTGGTCTGGGGTCTATATTGGGGGAGGCTCTGGTCTGGGGTGTATATAGGGGGAGGCTCTGGTCTGGGGTCTATATTGGGGGAGGCTCTGGTCTGGGGTCTATATTGGTGAAGGCTCTGGTCTGGGGTCTATATTGGTGAAGGCTCTGGTCTGGGGTCTATATTGGGGGAGGCTCTGGTCTGGGGTCTATATTGGGGGAGGCTCTGGTCTGGGGTCTATATTGGGGAAGGCTCTGGTCTGGGGTCTATATTGGGGGAGGCTCTGGTCTGGGGTCTATATTGGGGAAGGCTCTGGTCTGGGGTCTATATTGGGGGAGGCTCTGGTCAGGGGTCTATATTGGGGGAGGCTCTGGTCTGGGGTCTATATTGGGGAAGGCTCTGGTCTGTGGTTTATATAGGGGAAGGCTCTGGTCTGGGGTCTATATTGGGGGAGGCTCTGGTCTGGGGTCTATATTGGGGAAGGCTCTGGTCTGGGGTCTATATTGGGGGAGGCTCTGGTCTGGGGTCTATATTGGGGGAGGCTCTGGTCTGGGGTCTATATTGGGGGAGGCTCTGGTCAGGGGTCTATATTGGGGGAGGCTCTGGTCTGGGGTCTATATTGGGGAAGGCTCTGGTCTGTGGTTTATATAGGGGAAGGCTCTGGTCTGGGGTCTATATTGGGGAAGGCTCTGGTCTGGGGTCTATATTGGGGGAGGCTCTGGTCTGGGGTCTATATTGGGGGAGGCTCTGGTCTGTGGTTTATATAGGGGGAGGCTCTGGTCTGGGGTCTATATTGGGGAAGGCTCTGGTCTGGGGTCTATATTGGGGGAGGCTCTGGTCTGGGGTCTATATTGGGGAAGGCTCTGGTCTGGGGTCTATATTGGGGGAGGCTCTGGTCTGGGGTCTATATTGGGGGAGGCTCTGGTCTGGGGTCTATATTGGGGGAGGCTCTGGTCTGGGGTCTATATTGGGGGAGGCTCTGGTCTGGGGTCTTGATAGGGGAGGTCCTGGTATTCAATGGGATGATGGGATCTGCTGTACAGGTGTCAGATGCCCTTCGGGGGTCATTACTCAGGGGTCTCTCTGCGGGGGTTCAGGTGTCCAGCAGGGCCGCGCTGTGGCTCCGTTGTCACTCTGCGTTACTGGAGGAGAACCTGCTGCACCTGGATTCTTAGTGGAGTTTGGCGTTAGAGTCCTCACTAAAAACTTCACACGGGGCATCCTGTGCTTCTTACTTATATCTGTCCCAGGGAAAGCTGGGTACAATAAATATGGCCTTCATTGTGTCCTATATCATTTCGTTACTGGACAGATTTGCCATGTAAGACACCTTTATTACACTATCCAACTTTCCCAAATGCCTGATTAGATAGATTTGTCATTCAGGAGTCAGGGTAAGCTGGATGACTACCAGTATGATTGGGAAAAGTTCCAAATGAAATGAATTGTGTTACTAGACAGATTTTCCTTTAAGGCCAGCTATATAATGCCATCCAACTTTCCCCGACACCTGACTGGGAACATGTATACAATCAGGAATCCAGAAAAGCTGTGTGACAAGAACCATGGATGTATTTAGTTTATATATCATCCTGCCATTGCTTGAGTGATCTTCAGAGTAATAAAGACTGATAGATTTGTCATTCCAGAGTCTGGGAAAGCTGGGTGACAACTAATATGACTTCCATAATCTGTATTGTAGGTCTATAAATGATCTTAAAGGCTTCTACGGGGGCCGTTGGATGGCAGCCATATCTGTTGTCACCCAGCTTTCCCGATATCAGGAAAAACTCAGACTACAAGGATTTAACCATTGTGGCTATTGTGTAAGGGTTAATGGCACAGTATTTTCTTTGTGTGTCTTTTGGGTGTGTCCAATGCCTATAAAATATGTTACGAGACCAACTTCAAGGACATTTTTTGGATAAACAAGTTTTTGACAAAAAGTTAATATCCCGAGGCTCAGAACAGACTGTCACATGGGGGGAGGGGAAGGGGGCGGCCGAGGACAAAATGGACAAAAAGTGAAAATATCTAAATATGTTCTCTCGTATTTCTTTCTATCTATCTATCTATCTATCTATCTCATATCTATCTATCTCATATCTATCTATCTATCTATCTATCTATCTATCTCCTATCTATCTATCTATCTATCTATCTATCTCATATCTATCTCCTATCTATCTATCTATCTATCTATCTCCTATCTATCTATCTCTCTATCTATCTCATATCTATCTATCTATCTCATATCTATCTATCTATCTATCTATCTATCTCATATCTATCTATCTATCTATCTATCTCATATCTATCTCCTATCTATCTATCTATCTATCTATCTCATATCTTTCTATCTATCTCATATCTATCTATCTATCTATCTCATATCTATCTATCTATCTATCTATCTATCTATCTCATATCTATCTATCTATCTATCTATCTATCTATCTATCTATCTATCTATCCATCTCATATCTATCTATCTATCTCATATCTATCTATCTATCTATCTCCTATCTATCTATCTATCTATCTATCTATCTCATATCTATCTATCTATCTATCTATCTATCTATCTATCTATCTCATATCTATCTATCTCATATCTATCTATCTATCTATCTATCTATCTATCTATCTCATATCTATCCATCTCATATCTATCCATCTCATATCTATCCATCTCATATCTATCCATCTCATATCTATCCATCTCTCTATCTATCCATCTCTCTATCTATCCATCTCTCTATCTATCCATCTCTCTATCTATCTCATATCTATCTCATATCTATCTATCTATCTCTTATCTATCTATATCTATTTCATATCTATATCCTATCTATCTATCTATATATCTATCTATCTCATATCTATCCATCTTATATCTATCCATCTCTCTTATCTATCCATCGCTCTTATCTATCCATCTCTCTTATCTATCCATCTCTCTTATCTATCCATCTCTCTATCTATCTATCCATCTCTCTATCTATCTCATATATATCTATCTCCTATCTATCTATCTATCTATCTATCTCCTATCTATCTCATATCTATCTATCTATCTCATATCTATCTATCTATCTCATATCTATCTCATATCTATCTATCTATCTATCTATCTATCTATCTATCTATCTATCTATCCATCTCTCTATCTATCTCATATATATCTATCTCATATCTATCTATCTCCTATCTATCTATCTCCTATCTATCTATCTCCTATCTATCTATCTATCTATCTCATATTTATCTATCTCATATCTATCTATCTCCTATCTATCTATATATCTCCTATCTATCTATCTCATATCTATCTATCTCTCTATCTATCTCATATCTATCTATCTATCTATCTATCTATCTGGTTCTACTAGATATTCTTTTCTGTTGGTGTTTCTGGTTTGGTTGGTTGGAGAAGATTTGCATAGTAATCTAATATTTATCTATCATCTATCTATGACAGAAAAGTAGTTTCTAAAAAAAAAAAAGGAGAGGTAGGTTCTGAATAGTCGGCATTTAGTTATTTTTCTGCTATAATTGCTTTGACTCTGGTAACTCCTCCAGACAGGGAGTAGCCTCCTCCCTTGGTAAACAGTGGAGACTGTGCTGTGCCGGGCCCGCGCTGGACTCCATTACTGATGTGACATCTGTTTTGTGTGCGTGACATTGTATACATGACCTGAGGCTGCATTACTGAGACACTGCGATTCCTTCTAGGTGCTATGTTATCATGGAGACATGGCGGCCTGATCATGTACATCACATACAAGCAGCCACACAGGGCCTGAGTATGACACTCCCAGTACTACAGCCTAAGGCTGTGGTCACACGTGGCGTTTTGAACCCGTTTTTGGGCGGTTTCTAAGCAGTCCGTTAAAAAACGCATGCGTTTTTTAACAGACTGCTTAAAAACAGCCCAAAGATGGGTTCAAAATGCCACATGTGCCTCCACCCTAAGGCGTCTAGGCCTACATCTTCAAAATATTCAGATATTATCATAAAACCTTTATTGATTTTACTTTATTCTTTCAATTTATTGTCATTGAGATGATTTGTGTCGCATTGTTTTACATTACATGGAGTTGTATTTTTTTTTTTTTTTCACTTTCACCATAACTGGGCGCATTAAGTTCCTAAAATAAAGAAAATACTACTTATTCACTGAAATATTTTTATTTAATACAACATAATATAGAATTTTTTTTAATAATCCTGAATCCTGTTGTATTTACACTATCAATAAAGTTGTACAAGATTTGAACCTGCATTTGCCTATTGAAAACTGGTCAAGTGCACCTGAAGATTCGAAAGCACAGACTAAGTTACGTCACTTCCGCCCATTTTATCGCTATTTCGAGACAATAGACGAATGTATTCTTTCAAATTACTGTCCCTCTTTGCGTCGCAATTTTCCCAAAGATTTTATGTGTGATTGAACGATAGTAATCTACTCAAAAATGGCCTCCTAGGGGAACGCTCATGTGGATGTTTGACCTCTAGTGGCGAGACTAAATCACAGCGCCCTAGTGAGGGTTCATCAGGGGGGCGTGTCTCTGCTACCAGACTGCGGTTGTGAAGGGGGTGTGGCTACCGGGACAGGTGCGCGGATCTCGCGAGAACTAGCTGCTGGAGCCGCCGCAGGACGAGGCGCTGCTCAGTCCCGAGTCTGGTTACCGGGCAGAGAAGACGTGAACCGTTTGGGCAGCGGCCATTGCGGAGGAGGAGAGGTGAGGACACCCGTATACCCCTATCTATATATGATATATCTCTGTGTAGCGCCCTACTGCCGGTGTATTCGCTTCTGCTTGCTGTCAGTGAATGAAAACTGCTCAGGGGCTTACAATCTGACCCTTTTCACAGCTGAGGGTTTGTCACAGTTGTGCTGGTATTTTGTTACAGTGTGTTACTCCCATAGAGACTGGATACAAGTGTAACAAACCCTCAGCTGTGCAGGTTTTCAGCCTTAAAGGAGTTATCCCATTCACTGACTGCAAGCAGAGGTGGTGGTGACTATGGGAATGGGGTCTGAGCTGTTTCAGCACTGTGTTTACATGTGATGTCATCCCTCCTGGGCTCTGTGTGTGTCTCTAGCGCCCCCCGCCTTTCCCCTGTCACTGTTTACACTGCAGCAGCCGTGACGCGGATCTCCCTCATGTGTCATACGTGTCCCCGAGCTCAGGACACGGCTCATCCCCCGTGACATAACGGGAGGAAGCGCTCTCTAATAGAAATCTAATCCATCACCCAGCTTATCCATCACCCAGCTTTCCCATCACCCTGATCAGCTGCAGTTTTCACTGAGTTTCTGGGATTCTACTCATGATGTGGAAAACTTGGAGACGAGAGCGAAGATATTATATATGATAGTGATAGGCGGGATATACCGTATACACCCTACATAACGGGGGCTCCTGATAATGTCTGTATTATAGTAGTTATATTCCTGTACATAGGGGGCAGTATTATAGTAGTTATATTCCTGTACATAGGGGGCAGTATTATAGTAGTTATATTCTTGTACATAGGGGGCAGTATTATAGTAGTTATATTCCTGTACATAGGGGGCAGTATTATAGTAGTTATACTCCTGTACATAGGAGGCAGTATTATAGTAGTTATATTCCTGTACATAGGGGCAGTATTATAGTAGTTATATTCCTGTACATAGGGGGCAGTATTATAGTAGTTATATTCTTGTACATAGGGGGCAGTATTATAGTAGTTATATTCCTGTACATAGGGGCAGTATTATAGTAGTTATATTCTTGTACATAGGGGGCAGTATTATAGTAGTTATATTCCTGTACATAGGGGGCAGTATTATAGTAGTTATATTCTTGTACATAGGGGGCAGTATTATAGTAGTTATATTCCTGTACATAGGGGGCAGTATTATAGTAGTTATATTCCTGTACATAGGGAGCAGTATTATAGTAGTTATATTCCTGTACATAGGGGGCAGTATTATAGTAGTTATATTCTTGTACATAGGGGGCAGTATTATAGTAGTTATATTCGTGTACATAGGAGGCAGTATTATAGTAGTTATATTCCTGTACATAGGGGGCAGTATTATAGTAGTTATATTCTTGTACATAGGGGGCAGTATTATAGTAGTTATATTCCTGTACATAGGGGGCAGTATTATAGTAGTTATATTCTTGTACATAGGGGACAGTATTATAGTAGTTATATTCTTGTACATAGGGGCAGTAGTATAGTAGTTATATTCTTGTACATAGGGGGCAGTATTATAGTAGTTATATTCCTGTACATAGGGGGCAGTATTATAGTAGTTATATTCTTGTACATAGGGGGCAGTATTATAGTAGTTATATTCCTGTACATAGGAGGCAGTATTATAGTAGTTATATTCTTGTACATAGGGGGCAGTATTATAGTAGTTATATTCTTGTACATAGGGGGCAGTATTATAGTAGTTATATTCCTGTACATAGGGGGCAGTATTATAGTAGTTATATTCTTGTACATAGGGGGCAGTATTATAGTAGTTATATTCTTGTACATGGGGGGCAGTATTATAGTAGTTATATTCCTGTACATAGGGGGCAGTATTATAGTAGTTATATTCCTGTACATAGGGGACAGTATTATAGTAGTTATATTCTTGTACATAGGGGGCAGTATTATAGTAGTTATATCCTTGTACATAGGGGCAGTATTATAGTAGTTATATTCCTGTACATAGGGGGCAGTATTATAGTAGTTATATTCTTGTACATGGGGGGCGGTGTTTTTCTGAAATCTCAGGTATGGCCGCTCCCCCTGCAGTGACTCTGGGATCGGCGGTCCCTCGGGTTATTATTGCGGTATTACTTGTTCCTCTTTACTGATGGCCGTTGTCTTTTTTTTCATCTGGTCGTTGCATCATTTGCCAATTGCAGAAAGTCTCTGTCAGGATGTTGTGTTCTCCTCCTGATACACTGTAACGCCCCTCTGCTGTCTCAGTGCTGTAGTACTGTGGGATCCTTGATCCCAGTAAACATGTCTGTTTGTTTTTCCAAAGATCTCTGCTTGCTGTGAATCAGAGGATGATGTTTGCTTATAATCCTGTTCGCTTCTCACAGCTGATGATTTGTTACAGATTAGTCCAAGTCTAGACATTCCTAGACATGTGTCGCTCTGGAGTCTCACTGAGGATTCTCCAGACTAGAGGCAGATGTAACAAACCCTCAGCTGTCAGAAGTCTGTACTGGTTTGCTGTCCCAGGAAGGTTTTTCCCAAACGTTATTTGACTATTGTCGTGGTTTCCGCTTGCTGTCAGAGAATGGAAACCTCCTCGTTTACGTGCAGAAGCTGAAAACCTGTACAGACGTTATTGTTGCCACAGCTGAGGCTTTGTTATAGTGTTGCAGTTTAAACTGGAATGAATTGTAAGAAACTGTCTGGACAGGTGAGAGATGTTTACCTCACCAGGCAGGTGCAGGTGTGACAAACCCTCAGCAGTGAGTAGTGTATTAGGTATTAGTGTGTTGGTGTCAGTGCTGCTGTCCTGTGTCCTGCTGCTGCCTTTCCCTGCAGTGACCCCTGCTGGCCACATCTTGTATTACACTGTATTTAGTATTGTATAGAGACACCTGCACGTCCTGATAGGAGACTTGTGACCCCTTTAAGTGTCCTCTAGATACCCCCCCCCCCTATCATTTATTTTCTCTGTTGGGGGTTGTTGTTCCTGATCTTGATGTTGTGGTCAAAAATGTAAGTTCAGGAAGAAAGCAAAGAGGGGAAGAGGGATACCATACAGACTGCAGCCATTGTTATGTGGTGTCCCTGGAGAGGTGTGTAATCAGACCTTTGTGTATGATAGTAGCAGCAGGACTGTGTTACATGGATTCCTATTCCAGGGTTGTGCTGGGAATGTGTCCTCACACTGCTGCGCTCTGTGCTCTCTGCAGCCAGTGTTCGATTTTGTCCCTGGAGAGATGTGTAATCAGACCTCACACTGCTGTGCTCTGAGCTCTCTGCAGCCAGTGTTCGATTTTGTCCCTGGAGAGATGTGTAATCAGACCTCACACTGCTGTGCTCTGTGCTCTCTGCAGCCAGTGTTATGTATTGTCCCTGGAGAGATGTGTAACCAGACCTCACACTGCTGTGCTCTGTGCTCTCTGCGGACGGTGTTATGTACTGTCCCTGGAGAGATGTGTAATCAGACCTCACACTGCTGTGCTCTGTGCTCTCTGCGGACGGTGTTATGTACTGTCCCTGGAGAGATGTGTAATCAGACCTCACACTGCTGTGCTCTGTGCTCTCTGCAGCCAGTGTAATGTATTGTCCCTGGAGAGATGTGTAATCAGACCTCACACTGCTGTGCTCTGTGCTCTCTGCAGCCAGTGTTATGTATTGTCCCTGGAGAGATGTGTAATCAGACCTCACACTGCTGTGCTCTGTGCTCTCTGCGGACGGTGTTATGTACTGTCCCTGGAGAGATGTGTAATCAGACCTCACACTGCTGTGCTCTGTGCTCTCTGCAGCCAGTGTAATGTATTGTCCCTGGAGAGATGTGTAATCAGACCTCACACTGCTGTGCTCTGTGCTCTCTGCAGCCAGTGTTATGTATTGTCCCTGGAGAGATGTGTAATCAGACCTCACACTGCTGTGCTCTCTGCAGTCAGTGTTATGTATTATCCCTGGAGAGATGTGTAATCAGACCTCACACTGCTGTGCTCTGTGCTCTCTGCGGACGGTGTTATGTACTGTCCCTGGAGAGATGTGTAATCAGACCTCACACTGCTGTGCTCTGTGCTCTCTGCAGCCAGTGTTATGTACTGTCCCTGGAGAGATGTGTAATCAGACCTCACACTGCTGTGCTCTGTGCTCTCTGCAGCCAGTGTAATGTATTGTCCCTGGACAGATGTGTAATCAGACCTCACACTGCTGTGCTCTGTGCTCTCTGCAGCCAGTGTAATGTATTGTCCCTGGAGAGATGTGTAATCAGACCTCACACTGCTGTGCTCTGTGCTCTCTGCAGTCAGTGTTATGTATTGTCCCTGGAGAGATGTGTAATCAGACCTCACACTGCTGTGCTCTGTGCTATCTGCAGCCAGTGTTATGTATTGTCCCTGGAGAGATGTGTAATCAGACCTCACACTGCTGTGCTCTGTGCTCTCTGCCACCAGTGTTATGTACTGTCCCTGGAGAGATGTGTAATCAGACCTCACACTGCTGTGCTCTGTGCTCTCTGCCACCAGTGTTATGTACTGTCCCTGGAGAGATGTGTAATCAGACCTCACACTGCTGTGCTCTGTGCTCTCTGCTGCCAGTGTTATGTATTGTCCCTGGAGAGATGTGTAATCAGACCTCACACTGCTGTGCTCTGTGCTCTCTGCCACCAGTGTTATGTACTGTCCCTGGATAGATGTGTAATCAGACCTCACACTGCTGTGCTCTGTGCTCTCTGCCACCAGTGTTATGTACTGTCCCTGGAGAGATGTGTAATCAGACTTTTGTGTATGTTGTTAGTAGCAGCAGGACCCTGATATATGGATATATGTATATACACTCCAGGAATTGGTGGTTGTTCTCACACTGCTGTGCTCTGTGCTCTCTACTTTCAACTTCTCCAGAGCCCCTCCCTTATTCTCTCAGTAACTGCTACTGTAGTTAAACCAGAAACCTCTAGGGTAGATGCAGCTGAATGCAGAGCACCAAGCGTGAACAGCAGTGTGAGGACACGCTCCCATTACATTCCTGGAATATAAGTCCATATATCACAGTCCTGCTGCTACTAACAACATACACAGCGGTCTGAATACACATCTCTCCTGGTCTGGTCACACCTGCTGATGGGTTCCCTCCCCTGTAATCCGGTAGTATGTGCCCCCCCCCCCCCCCCCTGGGTGCAGTCCCTCTCTAGTGACCCCCATGTTGTGTGTCGCCCCCCAGTGGTGGTTGCTATGGCAGTGACGGCGGGGAACGCCAGCGCCTTCCCGATGAGTAACCACACCCGGGAGCGCGTGACGGTGGCCAAGCTGACCCTGGAGACCTTCTACAGCAACCTCATCCTGCAGCACGAGGAGCGCGAGACCAGGTACCACTGCATGATGGGAGTAGTAGTCTCAGGGAGGGGGGTCGGGGTTCTCTGTGATGCCTAATCCTCACCTGGGGGTCTCTGTCTCCCGCCCTCCGCAGGCAGAAGAAGCTGGAGATCGCTATGGACGAGGAGGGGCTGGGGGACGATGAGGTGAGTGGTGATTAGCAGGACTCTCCTGCCCCCTAGTGCTAGGACTGGGGTCTGCACCCTCCGCTAACACACAGCGATGTCTCCCCGCAGAAGAGGCTCCGGCGGTCGCAGCACGCCAGGAAGGAGACCGAATTCCTGCGCCTCAAGAGGACCAGGCTGGGCTTGGACGATTTCGAGTCGCTGAAGGTGATCGGGAGGGGAGCGTTCGGAGAGGTAGGTCCACGTCTGTAGAGTCTGTGCTGTGTCTATGCCATACGTAAGGGGTTAACGATCGGTTTTCGGCCGTAGGTGCGTTTGGTTCAGAAGAAGGACACGGGACACATCTATGCAATGAAGATCCTCAGGAAAGCCGACATGTTAGAAAAGGAGCAGGTGAGGCCGCGAGGTCATGGGGGAGGAGCTACTCCATATCCCAAATCATTGCTATAGAGGGTCACAGTCTCCATCTCCACATACAGGTGGCGCACATCCGAGCCGAGAGGGATATACTGGTAGAAGCCGATGGGGCCTGGGTGGTAAAGATGTTCTACAGCTTCCAGGACAAGAGGAACCTCTATCTCATCATGGAGTTTCTACCTGGAGGTAATTTCCAGAGCTGCACTCACTATTCTGCAGCTGGTGCAGTCACTGTGTACATACATGACATTACTTATCCTGTACTGATCCCGAGTTACATCCTGTATTATACCCAGAGCTGCACTCACTATTCTGCTGCTGGTGCAGTCACTGTGTACATACATGACATTACTTATCCTGTACTGATCCTGAGTTACATCCTGTATTATACCCCAGAGCTGCACTCACTATTCTGCAGCTGGTGCAGTCACTGTGTACATACATGACATTACTTATCCTGTACTGATCCCGAGTTACATCCTGTATTATACCCAGAGCTGCACTCACTATTCTGCTGCTGGTGCAGTCACTGTGTACATACATGACATTACTTATCCTGTACTGATCCTGAGTTACATCCTGTATTATACTCCAGAGCTGCACTCACTATTCTGCTGCTGGTGCAGTCACTGTGTACATACATGACATTACTTATCCTGTACTGATCCTGAGTTACATCCTGTATTATACCCCAGAGCTGCACTCACTATTCTGCTGCTGGTGCAGTCACTGTGTACATACATGACATTACTTATCCTGTACTGATACTGAGTTACATCCTGTATTATACCCCAGAGCTGCACTCACTATTCTGCTGCTGGTGCAGTCACTATGTACATACATGACATTACTTATCCTGTACTGATCCTGAGTTACATCCTGTATTATACCCCAGAGCTGCACTCACTATTCTGCTGCTGGTGCAGTCACTGTGTACATACATGACATTACTTATCCTGTACTGATCCTGAGTTACATCCTGTATTATACTCCAGAGCTGCACTCACTATTCTGCTGCTGCTGCAGTCACTGTGTACATACATGACATTACTTATCCTGTACTGATCCTGAGTTACATCCTGTATTATACCCCAGAGCTGTACTCACTATTCTGCTGCTGGTGCAGTCACTGTGTACATACATGACATTACTTATCCTGTACTGATCCTGAGTTACATCCTGTATTATACTCCAGAGCTGCACTCACTATTCTGCTGCTGGTGCAGTCACTGTGTACATACATGACATTACTTATCCTGTACTGATCCTGAGTTACATCCTGTATTATACTCCAGAGCTGCACTCACTATTCTGCTGCTGGTGCAGTCACTGTGTACATACATGACATTACTTATCCTGTACTGATCCTGAGTTACATCCTGTATTATACCCCAGAGCTGCACTCACTATTCTGCTGCTGGTGCAGTCACTGTGTACATACATGACATTACTTATCCTGTACTGATCCTGAGTTACATCCTGTATTATACTCCAGAGCTGCGCTCACATACATGACATTTGTGCAGGTGACATGATGACGCTGCTGATGAAGAAGGACACGCTGTCGGAGGAGGAGACGCAGTTCTATATTGCAGAGACTGTCTTGGCCATTGATGCTATTCACCAGTTGGGCTTTATCCATCGAGACATCAAGCCGGATAACTTGCTGCTGGATGCTAAGGTGCGTTACAAACTCTCATTCCCTTATATGGTAAAGGGACCATGTGCCTGTGGCCTGCAAGCTATTGCTCCCAGTTATCAGTTACTTCAGCCCAGGGAGTGACCGCAGCTATACCTGCATCTACATGACGTCCTGTGTACATAGTGTAAGTCGTGTCTTCCTCCTCTGTCTCTCAGGGTCATGTCAAGCTGTCAGACTTCGGCCTTTGCACTGGACTGAAAAAAGCTCATCGGACCGAATTCTACAGGAACCTCAGTCACAATCCACCCAGTGATTTCAGTAAGTACTGGGGCTGAGAGGTCCAACTGCAACTATTAATAGCAGAAGACATCTATTCTGCAGTCGTAGCTTAGCTTATTGTAATACAGAGCTCCAAATCCTCCGCTTAGACATGATCACCTTCTGCTTACCTGCAGCCGCCACTAGAGGGAGCTCACTGTACACAGATTATGTATTGTGCTTCCTCTAGTGATGACTGACTGATCTAGAGAATATCTTGCATATTATGGTTTTTTATAACCTTCAGCCGCCACTAGAGGGAGCATGCTGTATACTGATTATGTATTGTGCTCCCTCTGGTGGTGGCTGAATGTTATAATGAAACTTTGCATGCAAGAGACCTTCTGTATCATAAAAATGTGTGCACCGCCTTTCATTATTGCAAAGGTTTAATATAATACTCCTTACAATTTTACAGCTTTTCAGAATATGAACTCCAAGAGGAAGGCCGAGACCTGGAAGAAGAATCGGAGGCAGCTGGTAAGTCGTTTTGCAGAGTTCGGTGGATATGTGCCGGGCATGTGCAGTGTTTGGAGTGACCTTATTGCAGTTCCCTGCACTGACTGAATGGTTGGGGGGAGCTACTGAGCAGGAAAAGAGATTCTGATGCAGCAGCTATGGGAATTGATTACTTGATATATATATTTTTAATAGGCCTACTCTACAGTGGGGACCCCCGACTACATCGCCCCCGAGGTCTTCATGCAAACGGGGTACAACAAGCTGTGTGACTGGTGGTCGCTGGGAGTCATCATGTACGAGATGCTGATAGGTGAGAAGCTAGAGTCATGTGATAAGGTCAAGGTCAGCCTGACCCTAAATCTGGAAGCCTCATTCTAACGCCACGCTCCGGCTAGTGTCATGTGATAAGGTCAAGGTCAGCCTGACCCTAAATCTGGAAGCTTCATTCTAACGCCACGCTCCGGCTAGTGTCATGTGACTTATCGTATTGTCTTCCATCTGGCAGGATATCCCCCGTTCTGCTCGGAGACCCCGCAGGAGACGTATCGGAAGGTCATGACCTGGAAAGAGACGCTCGTGTTTCCTCCCGAGGTGCCAATATCCGAGAAGTCCAAAGACTTAATTCTCAGGTCAGTGTGACATGCGGGGGGCACAGACGTCCTGGGGGGAGCCATTACTACTACGACCTTCACTAATGGCAACGGAGCCAGGAAAGCGCTGACCCATCGTCTCCTGACGCCCAGCTACTGGACGCTTGTCCCCATCACAATAATAATCTAAGAATCCCACAGGTTCTGCACCGACGCCGAGAACCGGATCGGCGCAAATGGAGTGGAGGAGATAAAGAGTCACCTGTTCTTCGAAGGCGTGGACTGGGGTCACATCAGGTATGAACTGCAACGTGTTTGTTATGTGATACCACCAGGGGGAGCTCTCTGCAGACTGATGGCATGCCGTAAGCTCCTGATCCCACCTAGTGGTGACTGCAGGAAGTGCAACAGCATGCAGGACCGTGCAGACTGCAGCCAGTGCTTTGTATTGTCCCTGGAGAGATGTGTAATCAGACCTTTCTGTATGTCGGACTTATTAGGATTGATATTAGAGGATTGTAATGGGGGGCCTGTCCTCACACTGCTGTCCTCTTTGCAGCCAGTGCTTTGTATTGTCCCAGGACAGATTTTTCATCAGACCTTGGTCTATTTGGTTAGTAGCTGCAGGACTGTGATTGAGGGCAGTGTCCTCACACTGCTGTGCCCCTTGATCACTCGTTTGCAGGCTACTGTAGTTACAGAGGATATCGCCCGTCCCTGCTCTGTAACATTCAGTCTGCCATGTTTCATCCCTTCAGGGAGAGGCCGGCCGCCATCACCATCGAGATCAAAAGCATCGACGACACGTCCAACTTTGATGAGTTCCCAGAATCGGACATCCTGCAGCCAGGTAAGAGTAAGTGTCATCGCTCACTCATAATACATTTACCTCCTTATCTTATTCTAATCTATCCCTTTCTGCTCCTTTGTTCTGAGTTGTTTGCACTCTGCTTTTTTGGCTTTTTGTCTTCCCATTCTCTTTAGGCGTAAACTTTTGCCGCTATTTTGTGCATCCGGGCTAATATCCTCTTTTAGTCTCCCTTCGTCCTTTCGTCTCTTCCGTGCATGCGTTCTCTCTTGCCTTTTGCCTCTGTCGCTCACTCGCTCTGTTTCCTGCTCCCCCTTTGCCTCTGTTCACTCGCCTTTTGCCTCTTCGGCTCGTTTGCTCCATTTTCTGCTTGCCCTTTACCTCTGTTGCGTGCCTGCACTGTTTCCTGCTCGCCCTTTACCTCTCCGGCTCGCTCTATTTCCTCCTCGCCCTTTGCCTTTGTCGCTCGCTCTGTTTCCTGCTCGCCCTTTGCCTCTGTCGCTTGCTCTGTTTCCTGCTCGCCCTTTGCCTCTGTTGCTCGCTCGCTCTGTCTGCTGCTCGCCCTTTGCCTCTGTCGCTCGCTCGCTCTGTTTCCTGCTCCCCCTTTGCCTCTGTCGCTCGCTCTCTCTGTTTCCTGCTCGCCCTTTGCCTCTGTTGCCTGCCTACTCTATTTCCTGCTCCCTCTTTGCCTCTTCTGTTCGCTCGCCTTTTGCCTCTTTGGCTCGCTCTGTTTCCTGCTCGCCCTTTGCCTCTGTGGCTCGCTCGCTCTGTTTCCTGCTCTCCCTTTGCATGTTGCTCGCTCTGTTTCCTGCTCTCCCTTTGCATGTTGCTCGCTCTGTTTCCTGCTCGCCCTTTGCATGTTGCTCGCTCTGTTTCCTGCTCGCCCTTTGCATGTTGCTCGCTCTGTTTCCTGCTCGCCCTTTGCATGTTGCTCGTCCTCTGTTTCCTGCTCGCCCTTTGCATGTTGCTCGTCCTCTGTTTCCTGCTCGCCCTTTGCCTCTGTTGCTCGTCCTCTGTTTCCTGCTCGCCCTTTGCCTCTGTTGCTCGTCCTCTGTTTCCTGCTCGCCCTTTGCCTCTGTTGCTCGTCCTCTGTTTCCTGCTCGCCCTTTGCCTCTGTTGCTCGCCCTCTGTTTCCTGCTCGCCCTTTGCCTGTTGCTCGCTCTGTTTCCTGCTCGCCCTTTGCCTGTTGCTCGCTCGCTCTTTTCCTGCTCGCCCTTTGCCTCTTCGGCTCGCTCGCTCTTTTCCTGCTCGCCCTTTTACATCTTTTATTCTGAAACCCTTTTCTCTCTCTGACCCTTCCAGTACCGAACACAACGGAGCCGGACTACAAATCCAAGGACTGGGTTTTCCTAAACTACACCTACAAGCGCTTTGAGGGCCTGACGCAGCGCGGCTCCATCCCCTCCTACATGAAATCCGGGAAGCTATGAGGCCGGGGCGGCCACGTCTCAACTCTAGATGAAGGAAAAAAAACAAAAATTATTATCAAAAAAAGACCTAAAGAGACCGCCACCAAGGATTCTCAGGTATCTGCCAAATTCAGACTTGATCGGCACCGAACATCCGGCCGAGGAAATTCTGCGGGCCTAGGATTTCTTCCGTTGGCAGAGCCGGCCTGCGAGATGGAGTTTTTCCTTCACTTTTTTGGAAAAGGGAAGGGGCTTAAGTTATGTTTCGAGGGTACTGGAACGAGCGTTCAGAGTCCCTGCCCCCCCATCGCTGTGCACTGGGTGGGGACAGAAGGAGTCTTTGGTTTTTTTATTTGTTTTTTTTACTCTCCATTCTCTGCACTGTGAGACCCCCGGAGCTCCCCCCTCCCCCTGCAGCCAGCGGGGTCTGACCAGGATGACGACCGTTCCATGACGGGATTACCGGGGATTATGGGGGCTGTGTTTTGTTTTAAAGAGGCAGCTGCCGGCCGGGAAAAGGGGAAACAAAAATCCGGAATTTCATTGTTACTTATTTTTCTTTTTACATTGTATGATTATTTATTCTGCGGTGTCTGGTTTGTTTTTTTCGTTTTTAATAATTGGGGTTTGGGACAAGGGGGTTGTCTATTAAAAGTAGTCCGAAACCTATAATACTGCCATATGGTGACCTTAAAGCGGACTCTAGTTTTCCGTCACTTCCTTCGTCTGTTGGCAAATACTGCAAAGGAAGCTCCGCCCCCAGAGCACTTGCCAGCTGATTTGCATATCCATAAACAAGCGATGCTCTATTATTGGATCTGGAGGCGATTTGGACCCTTTAATGCATTGACCTTGTGTTTGTACGGGAGGCAGGAGACGCGGTGTACGGGAAGCGCGCGGTAAAAGTTCGTAGGAAATCAAATATTTCAAAGGGCGACAGAGCGATCCGGTTTCTAGTAACGATTTTTTTTCACTTTTGTAACTTTTTTTTGGCATTAAAGATAGCTGCTTGCTGTCAGTGAATGGAGAACATAATGCTACTCACAGCTGAGGGTTTGTTTCAGTTGTATTCCGCTTCAACAAAGCCATGTGAGCTCCAAGGCGTTGTCCAGAAGTGGAAAAAAACATGGCTGCTTGCTTCCACAAACAGCGCCACACCGGACCATGGTTAGTGCAGGTATTGCAACTCTGCTCCATTCATCACCACAGAGCGGAGCTGCAGTACCAGCACTGACCATGCACAGGTGGGGGCGCTGTTTGTGGAAGAAAGCTGCTTTTATTTTTCAACCCCTTTTAATAAATCAGAAGCACAAATCTCTTTCCTCTACTGACAGTTTGTTACTTTGTGTCGTATGCAGCCTGAAACACTGTAACAAACCCTACGTGCACCTAGTATTGGATCTCTGTATCAGATTGGTAGGGAGGAGAGATGAGTGGACCCGATGTCGGGGGTGGGTGCGGCTGGATTCTGTTCACTGACAGCAAGCGGAGATCTTGCAACCGGTGACTGATAATCACCCTATGGTTATTAGGACGTTGTAGAGCTGTGCATTTATACCAGGATTATGTTTCATATCTATGAATCGGTGATGGATCACGAGGTGACGTCCATATGGGGTGGTCTCAGGCGGCCAGGTACACCCCCCTCCCCCGTGTATATGGGCGTTATGTTGTTATATGACATGAATAATGCTCATTTCCTGGCTGCCCGAGGCCACCACTAGGGGGAGCTAATTGTACATGGACTTGTACAATTATTTGCTGCACGCTCCCACTACACACTTTATGGTAAATACGACCCTTGACCCCTCCAATGGGATTTTAGGGGTAACTTCCTGTGCCTAGGGAGGGGAGCGGACGGACGTATTTGCCCTGTTATGGATCGATGAAGCTGTTCTGCTGCGTCCATGCAATAAACCTAATAACAAAAAATAAAAATAATCTGCCTTTCTTGATTTTCTCCACTAGAGGGCGCTCTAGGATTAATTTACTTTCCCTGGAAGCCGGTGCCAAGACTTACACGTCCTCCTCTATGGTGTCTGTATAGTAATTACTGCTACGTGTAACCGCACACCACGGAGCCAGACACGAGATCACTACATAACAGGGAGGGACTGGCATCTCTATACCCAGGTGCGCTGCCCAGGCACGCACCACCCACCGCCTGGCATCAGCAACACAGCCCAGGGTGGAGACTGTCAGCAAGAAGGTTACTCATCTCCTGTCATGTGTCTATGGAAATCATCTACTGTAACAACAACTAAGCGACTGTAGAGAAACGTGTACAGGACACGAGGGCAGAGCCACGAAATATATATATTCTGTACTACAGAGCTGCACTCACTATTCTGCTGCTGGTGCAGTCACTGTACATACATGACATTACTTATCCTGTACTGATCCTGAGTTACATCCTGTATTATACCCCAGAGCTGCACTCACTATACTGCTGCTGGTGCAGTCACTGTACATACATGACATTACTTATCCTGTACTGATCCTGAGTTACATCCTGTATTATACTCCAGAGCTGCACTCACTATTCTGCCGCTGGTGCAGTCACTGTGTACATACATGACATTACTTATCCTGTACTAATCCTGAGTTACACCCTGTATTATACCCCAGAGCTGCACTCACTATTCTGCTGCTGGTGCAGTCACTGTGTATATACATGACATTACTTATCCTGTACTGATCCTGAGTTACATCCTGTATTATACCCCAGAGCTGCACTCACTATTCTGCTGCTGGTGCAGTCACTGTGTACATACATGACATTACTTATCCTGTACTGATCCTGAGTTACATCCTGTATTATACTCCAGAGCTGCACTCACTATTCTGCTGCTGGTGCAGTCACTGTGTACATACATGACATTACTTATCCTGTACTGATCCTGAGTTACATCCTGTATTATACCCAGAGCTGCACTCACTATTCTGCTGCTGGTGCAGTCACTGTGTACATACATGACATTACTTATCCTGTACTGATCCTGAGTTACATCCTGTATTATACCCCAGAGCTGCACTCACTATTCTGCTGGTGCAGTCACTGTGTACATACATGACATTACTTATCCTGTACTGATCCTGAGTTACATCCTGTATTATACCCCAGAGCTGCACTCACTATACTGCTGCTGGTGCAGTCACTGTACATACATGACATTACTTATCCTGTACTGATCCTGAGTTACATCCTGTATTATACTCCAGAGCTGCACTCACTATTCTGCCGCTGGTGCAGTCACTGTGTACATACATGACATTACTTATCCTGTACTAATCCTGAGTTACACCCTGTATTATACCCCAGAGCTGCACTCACTATTCTGCTGCTGGTGCAGTCACTGTGTATATACATGACATTACTTATCCTGTACTGATCCTGAGTTACATCCTGTATTATACCCCAGAGCTGCACTCACTATTCTGCTGCTGGTGCAGTCACTGTGTACATACATGACATTACTTATCCTGTACTGATCCTGAGTTACATCCTGTATTATACCCAGAGCTGCACTCACTATTCTGCTGCTGGTGCAGTCACTGTGTACATACATGACATTACTTATCCTGTACTGATCCTGAGTTACATCCTGTATTATACCCAGAGCTGCACTCACTATTCTGCTGCTGGTGCAGTCACTGTGTACATACATGACATTACTTATCCTGTACTGATCCTGAGTTACATCCTGTATTATACTCCAGAGCTGCACTCACTATTCTGCTGCTGGTGCAGTCACTGTGTACATACATGACATTACTTATCCTGTACTGATCCTGAGTTACATCCTGTATTATACTCCAGAGCTGCACTTACTTTTCTGCTGCTGGTGCAGTCACTGTACATACATGACATTACTTATCCTGTACTGATCCTGAGTTACATCCTGTATTATACCCCAGAGCTGCACTCACTATTCTGCTGCTGGTGCAGTCACTGTGTACATACATGACATTACTTATCCTGTACTGATCCTGAGTTACATCCTGTATTATACCCCAGAGCTGCACTCACTATTCTGCTGGTGCAGTCACTGTGTACATACATGACATTACTTATCCTGTACTGATCCTGAGTTACATCCTGTATTATACTCCAGAGCTGCACTCACTATTCTGCTGCTGGTGCAGTCACTGTGTACATACATGACATTACTTATCCTGTACTGATCCTGAGTTACATCCTGTATTATACTCCAGAGCTGCACTTACTTTTCTGCTGCTGGTGCAGTCACTGTACATACATGACATTACTTATCCTGTACTGATCCTGAGTTACATCCTGTATTATACCCCAGAGCTGCACTCACTATTCTGCTGCTGGTGCAGTCACTGTGTACATACATGACATTACTTATCCTGTACTGATCCTGAGTTACATCCTGTATTATACCCCAGAGCTGCACTCACTATTCTGCTGGTGCAGTCACTGTGTACATACATGACATTACTTATCCTGTACTGATCCTGAGTTACATCCTGTATTATACCCCAGAGCTGCACTCACTATTCTGCTGGTGCAGTCACTGTGTACATACATGACATTACTTATCCTGTACTGATCCTGAGTTACATCCTGTATTATACTCCAGAGCTGCACTTACTTTTCTGCTGCTGGTGCAGTCACTGTACATACATGACATTACTTATCCTGTACTGATCCTGAGTTACATCCTGTATTATACCCCAGAGCTGCACTCACTATTCTGCTGCTGGTGCAGTCACTGTGTACATACATGACATTACTTATCCTGTACTGATCCTGAGTTACATCCTGTATTATACCCCAGAGCTGCACTCACTATTCTGCTGGTGCAGTCACTGTGTACATACATGACATTACTTATCCTGTACTGATCCTGAGTTACATCCTGTATTATACTCCAGAGCTGCACTCACTATTCTGCTGCTGGTGCAGTCACTGTGTACATACATGACATTACTTATCCTGTACTGATCCTGAGTTACATCCTGTATTATACTCCAGAGCTGCACTTACTTTTCTGCTGCTGGTGCAGTCACTGTACATACATGACATTACTTATCCTGTACTGATCCTGAGTTACATCCTGTATTATACCCCAGAGCTGCACTCACTATTCTGCTGCTGGTGCAGTCACTGTGTACATACATGACATTACTTATCCTGTACTGATCCTGAGTTACATCCTGTATTATACCCCAGAGCTGCACTCACTATTCTGCTGGTGCAGTCACTGTGTACATACATGACATTACTTATCCTGTACTGATCCTGAGTTACATCCTGTATTATACTCCAGAGCTGCACTCACTATTCTGCTGCTGGTGCAGTCACTGTGTACATACATGACATTACTTATCCTGTACTGATCCTGAGTTACATCCTGTATTATACTCCAGAGCTGCACTCACTATTCTGCTGCTGGTGCAGTCACTGTACATACATGACATTACTTATCCTGTACTGATCCTGAGTTACATCCTGTATTATACCCCAGAGCTGCACTCACTATTCTGCTGCTGGTGCAGTCACTGTGTACATACATGACATTACTTATCCTGTACTGATCCTGAGTTACATCCTGTATTATACCCCAGAGCTGCACTCACTATTCTGCTGCTGGTGCAGTCACTGTGTACATACATGACATTACTTATCCTATACTGATCCTGAGTTACATCCTGTATTATACCCCAGAGCTGCACTCACTATTCTGCTGCTGGTCAGTCACTGTGTACATACATGACATTACTTATCCTGTACTGATCCTGAGTTACATCCTGTATTATACCCCAGAGCTGCACTCACTATTCTGCTGCTGGTGCAGTCACTGTGTACATACATGACATTACTTATCCTGTACTGATCCTGAGTTACATCCTGTATTATACCCCAGAGCTGCACTCACTATTCTGCTGCTGGTGTAGTCACTGTGTACATACATGACATTACTTATCCTGTACTGATCCTGAGTTACATCCTGTATTATACTCCAGAGCTGCACTCACTATTCTGCTGCTGGTGCAGTCACTGTGTACATACATGACATTACTTATCCTGTACTGATCTTGGGGGTAGGTGGCTGGGGTATTCACGTGCCGGTGATTACAGATGTCATTGCTATACATGTGATGTCACCCTTTTCCGCCCTTCTCAGAATTCAGCCTCCAGTTTTCTCTTCCTGGAAGATTCTAGATTGTACATGAGATGTTATTATCCGGTGAATCATACAATGATTTCTCCTATAACAGTGATGTCGAACCTTTTAGAGCCTCAGTGCCCAAACTTCAACCAAAAGCCACTTATTTATTGCAAAGTGCCAGCACAGCAATGTAAGCAGTAATGTATTTCTTCTTGTTCATTGACAAATTTCAATCCTTCAGCCTCCTAAAGACACCAACGCAGTTGAAAGGAGGAGAGCAAATTCATCCATCATTGAAGGAAGATTCTGCAGGCAGATTCTTTGAGTCCTGTCTGGTGAACTTCATTCTGGGGTGATGGCCTGGGTGCCCACAGAAATGGCTCAGAGTGCCGCCTCTGGCACCCGTGCCATAGGTTCGCCACCACTGTCCTATAACATCACATAATGGGAGAAGATGGGTGACTGCCCTGTGGCGCCCCCTGGGAATGATTTTATGTGTTCACAGCCCAATATGTG
The DNA here is from genome assembly GCF_040894005.1 of Engystomops pustulosus. Lineage (NCBI taxonomy): Eukaryota > Metazoa > Chordata > Amphibia > Anura > Leptodactylidae > Engystomops > Engystomops pustulosus. The sequence continues at coordinate 8,838,054 of NC_092414.1, read as the reverse complement.
ATAACAAATACAGACCTTACATAGATCCAGGTGTATATGACCCCTGACCCTAAGCCTATAGGAATTATTACAAAAAAACTAAATTATAATGAACATAAAAGGGTTTTTCCACATCAGCCAATCACATTGCAGCTTTTATTATTGCAAAACGGCACACAGAATATAAGCAGTGGTCTGATTGGTGGTTAGAGGAAATCCCTGATCAGGTGTTCTAGGTCACATGACATATCCCCACCAACTGCTTTATTTGTTGTTCTTTTCATGCCCCGCCCTCTATTCAATACTAAGCATCGCCGTTACCTCGGAGACGCCTGGCACCGCCTCCCTTAGTTCTCGCGGATTTTCCGCCAGCCTATAGGATGTGGATTCCGAGTTGTGGGCGTGGTTTGGATGGCAGCGCCGGGCGTGGCCTGTGCTCGGGCTCAGCAGTCGGAGCCGGCTCCGGCCAGGAGTGCGGGAACCTCAATGCAGACTGCGGGGGAGCAACATGTCCGACACCGGGGGGGACGGGGACGAGCTGCCGGGTGAGTGCACAGCTGCGGGTCCGGTGCAATGCAACTTCTCCTCCACAACTTGTCACGTAACCGGCTCCGCTCTGCTCCATCTGCTCAGACTGGATGCGACTGTAACGAATTATACAGAAAGAAGAGATTTTTCACAGCTGAGGCTTCGTTACAGTGTCCCAGTGCAAAGTAAATCATTGCCCAGACTGTGGATACAATGATTTTGTATTACTGCTGAAGCTCCGTTACAATTGCATCCAGTCTACTCTTGGCAATGATTTCCCCTGCTCTGTGACACTGTAACAAAACTTCAGCTGTGATCTTCATATAACAGCTGAGGTTCTGCATCCATCTATATATGCAGTGTGATGTATATACATGTCATCTATAGAGAGAGTAACACCTATAGGGGGGTGTCATGTCTGTATATAGCACCCCCTATGTGTGTACACCCTGTGATACAGTATATAGTGATGTGTATGGGGGTATACGGCGCCCCCTATGTGTGTACACCCTGTGATACGGTATATAGTGATGTGTATGGGGGTATACGGCGCCCCCTATGTGTGTACACCCTGTGATACAGTATATAGTGATGTGTATGGGGGTATACGGCGCCCCCTATGTGTGTACACCCTGTGATACGGTATATAGTGATGTGTATGGGGGTATACGGCGCCCCCTATGTGTGTACCCCCTGTGATACGGTATATAGTGATGTGTATGGGGGTATACGGCGCCCCCTATGTGTGTACACCCTGTGATACGGTATATAGTGATGTGTATGGGGGTATACGGCGCCCCCTATGCGTGTACACCCTGTGATACGGTATATAGTGATGTGTATGGGGGTATACGGCGCCCCCTATGTGTGTACACCCTGTGATACGGTATATAGTGATGTGTATGGGGGTATACGGCGCCCCCTATGTGTGTACACCCTGTGATACGGTATATAGTGATGTGTATGGGGGTATACGGCGCCCCCTATGTGTGTACACCCTGTGATACGGTATATAGTGATGTGTATGGGGGTATACGGCGCCCCCTATGTGTGTACACCCTGTGATACGGTATATAGTGATGTGTATGGGGGTATACGGCGCCCCCTATGTGTGTACACCCTGTGATACGGTATATAGTGATGTGTATGGGGGTATACGGCGCCCCCTATGTGTGTACACCCTGTGATACGGTATATAGTGATGTGTATGGGGGTATACAGCGCCCCCTATGTGTGTACACCCTGTTATACGGTATATAGTGATGTGTATGGGGGTATATGGCGCCCCCTATGTGTGTACACCCTGTGATACAGTATATAGTGATGTGTATGGGGTATACGGCGCCCCCTATGTGTGTACACCCTGTGATACTGTATATAGTGATGTGTATGGGGTATACGGCGCCCCCTATGTGTGTACACCCTGTGATACAGTATATAGTGATGTGTATGGGGGTATACGGCGCCCCCTATGTGTATACACCCTGTGATACGGTATATAGTGATGTGTATGGGGGTATACGGCGCCCCCTATGTGTGTACACCCTGTGATACGGTATATAGTGATGTGTATGGGGGTATACGGCGCCCCCTATGTGTGTACACCCTGTGATACAGTATATAGTGATGTGTATGGGGTATACGGCGCCCCCTATGTGTGTACACCCTGTGATACAGTATATAGTGATGTGTATGGGGGTATACGGCGCCCCCTATGTGTGTACACCCTGTGATACAGTATATAGTGATGTGTATGGGGGTATACGGCGCCCCCTATGTGTGTACACCCTGTGATACTGTATATAGTGATGTGTATGGGGGTATACGGCGCCCCCTATGTGTGTACACCCTGTGATACTGTATATAGTGATGTGTATGGGGTATACGGCGCCCCCTATGTGTGTACCCCCTGTGATACGGTATATAGTGATGTGTATGGGGGTATACGGCGCCCCCTATGTGTGTACACCCTGTGATACGGTATATAGTGATGTGTATGGGGGTATACGGCGCCCCCTATGCGTGTACACCCTGTGATACGGTATATAGTGATGTGTATGGGGGTATACGGCGCCCCCTATGTGTGTACACCCTGTGATACAGTATATAGTGATGTGTATGGGGGTATACGGCGCCCCCTATGTGTGTACACCCTGTGATACAGTATATAGTGATGTGTATGGGGGTATACGGCGCCCCCTATGTGTGTACACCCTGTGATACGGTATATAGTGATGTGTATGGGGGTATACGGCGCCCCCTATGTGTGTACACCCTGTGATACAGTATATAGTGATGTGTATGGGGGTATACGGCGCCCCCTATGTGTGTACACCCTGTGATACAGTATATAGTGATGTGTATGGGGGTATACGGCGCCCCCTATGTGTGTACACCCTGTGATACGGTATATAGTGATGTGTATGGGGGTATACGGCGCCCCCTATGTGTGTACACCCTGTGATACAGTATATAGTGATGTGTATGGGGGTATACGGCGCCCCCTATGTGTGTGCACCCTGTGATACAGTATATAGTGATGTGTATGGGGGTATACGGCGCCCCCTATGTGTGTACACCCTGTGATACGGTATGTAGTGATGTGTATGGGGGTATACAGCGCCCCCTATGTGTGTGCACCCTGTGATACAGTATATAGTGATGTGTATGGGGGTATACGGCGCCCCCTATGTGTGTACACCCTGTGATACGGTATGTAGTGATGTGTATGGGGGTATACGGCGCCCCCTATGTGTGTACACCCTGTGATACGGTATATAGTGATGTGTATGGGGGTATACGGCGCCCCCTATGTGTGTACACCCTGTGATACGGTATATAGTGATGTGTATGGGGGTATACGGCGCCCCCTATGTGTGTACACCCTGTGATACAGTATATAGTGATGTGTATGGGGGTATACGGCGCCCCCTATGTGTGTACACCCTGTGATACAGTATATAGTGATGTGTATGGGGGTATACGGCGCCCCCTATGTGTGTACACCCTGTGATACGGTATATAGTGATGTGTATGGGGGTATACGGCGCCCCCTATGTGTGTGCACCCTGTGATACAGTATATAGTGATGTGTATGGGGGTATACGGCGCCCCCTATGTGTGTACACCCTGTGATACGGTATGTAGTGATGTGTATGGGGGTATACAGCGCCCCCTATGTGTGTGCACCCTGTGATACAGTATATAGTGATGTGTATGGGGGTATACGGCGCCCCCTATGTGTGTACACCCTGTGATACGGTATGTAGTGATGTGTATGGGGGTATACGGCGCCCCCTATGTGTGTACACCCTGTGATACGGTATATAGTGATGTGTATGGGGGTATACGGCGCCCCCTATGTGTGTACACCCTGTGATACGGTATATAGTGATGTGTATGGGGGTATACGGCCCCCCTATGTGTGTACACCCTGTGATACGGTATATAGTGATGTGTATGGGGGTATACGGCGCCCGTTATGTGTGTACACCCTGTGATACGGTATATAGTGATGTGTATGGGGGTATACGGCGCCCCCTATGTGTGTACTCCCTGTGATACAGTATATAGTGATGTGTATGGGGGTATACGGCGCCCCCTATGTGTGTATACCCTGTGATACAGTATATAGTGATGTGTATGGGGTATACGGCGCCCCCTATGTGTGTGCACCCTGTTCGGGGGGGGGGGTTTTGTCTCTATAGCGCCCCCTGTATTGCTACATCCATTCTGCCTGTGTTATAGTATATAGGGATGTACGTCCCTAGGGGGGGGGGGGCTTCCTGTTTATATCCAGTCTCTATAGCGCCTCCTGTATTGGTTGTAAATTCAGTGATGCAGGTTTTTGAGGCTAAATCCAGGTGACTTTATATGGATCTAATCCTTCCCACAACTGAGGATCCGTTACAGTGTCCCAGTGCAGGGTAAATAATTGCATAGGCAGGATACAATTGTAACCACGTATAGAGAGGCTCTGTTACGATTGTATCCTGCCTGGGCAACACTGTAACAGAACCCCAGCTGTAAAAATCTCTCTATACTGTATATAATGTGTTCAAATTGTATCCAGTCTGGGCAATCATTTTCTCTGCACTGGAACACTGGAACAGAGTTTCAGCTGTAAAAATATTTTTATTTATGCTTTTTACAATTGAATCCAGTTTGGACAATTTTTTTCTCTGTGCTGGAACACTGTGACGCCGTCTCTGCTCTGAAATTCTCTCCCTAGATACTTTGTTACAATTGTATGCAGTCTGGGCATAGTATCTAAGGAGAGATTTTTTTCAGAGCTGAGGATCTGTTACAGTGTCACGGTGCCATGAAAATGATTGCCCAGGCTGGACACAATGGTAGCAATCATTTTCCCTGCGCTGGAACACTGTAACAAAGTACAAATCCGCACCTGATTTTAGCCTCAAAAATGACATCAAAACCTGAAGAAAAACCTGCAGGTGTCTACACACTGCGCTGCTACATTGCAACGAAAAATACTTTTTGTTGTCCTGTTTCACCCCAACGACAGAAATCCAACCAACCAAGATTTTATACTGATACATTGTAACGGAGTAGCAGAGATGTGATTGTCTAGACTGGATGCGATTGTGACAAACCCTCAGAGGAGCGCTGACTATTTGCGAGGTGTGAGTCATGTGACCTGTGGCGGTAATTAGACGATGGTTAATATCTCCGTCATCAATCAGGATTTCAGGATGAACCGGTTGCTGAGGCTGCGATCACGTTGCGACGATATCCTCACGTGCGGAGTGTTGGCTGTCATTACACTGACCCGGGCCATGGGGACGCCACTCAGCTCTCCAAATACCCTGAACGGCAGAGGAGCGTAAAAACCCCAACCGTAATATCCATGGATAAAGTAAAACTTCTCACAGCTGAGGGTTCGTTACAGTCTCTAATCCCATCAGCAGCACAAATCTGATTCTCTGAAATCTTCACTTCTGATACATTTTAAGAAATGTGATTTGTTCTGCAGGTGGGTTTACCTAATACCTAGACTAGATGCTACTGTAACAAACCCTCAGCTGTGAGCAGCGTTCACTATGTGCAGATCTTTGTAACAGAGGTAAACGCATCAGCAACGCAAATCTAGTTCCTGTTTTATAGTTTGTTACAATGTATTCGGGAAAGGCTTGAAACCTTGAGGAAGGTTTCAACTGATACATTGTAACAAACTGAGGGTTCTTTTCACAGATCCATTCTGATTTGTGCACGTTAAGTTTTGTATTTCTGCTCCGGTTGTTACAATGTATCGGTGCGGGTCAATTATATTTGATGCAAATGTCACAAACCCTCAGCTGTTTAAAGTAAAAGTTCCATTTGTATCTATACATTAGTGTTCACACTCAGTGGCAGCAAGCGGAGGTCTTGACTGTAATGAGAAACTGAATCATGAAGTGTAAGAATGTATCACTGACACATTGGCACGACTGGTAAGATCAGTCCACAACACACAACCTGTTAAAGGGGATGTTGATGAGAGGGGGAGCATCCCTTTAACACCAGCTATTGTCCTCTGTTATCAGCCCCTGATTATCGGTCTCCCTTTGCCCTTCCTTTCTTGATTGTGCCACTGTAGGCTTGGTGCCCTGTGCCAGGCTATGAAAGGGTTAATAATTCTTTGCTTGCAGCTTGTGGTGTGTGCCAGCCCTAGAAGTAGCCGCACCCAGGGGACGGGCACAGAGCTCCCCTGTCCTTAGGTTCCCCCGGATGTGTTGGCAGGATACCAATGCCAGGCAGTGCCATGCTTATACCGCCCCCCGCTGGCTGCTTCTCAGCATGTGTCAGTCTTCACTGCTGTACTAGAGTTCTATTCACAAACCAGAATCAAAGCCACAGCCCTGGCAGGGGAGGCAGAGGATCTGTTACCAATGTGTAGAGTCATTCGCTACTTCACAAAGCTAGAAACAGATTATTTTAGTTAGAGTGTTTTAGGAGCGCAGTGTGGCATATCATTAGACTTGCGTAATTGGCAGAGCGTTCTATAGCTATACAGAGTATTTTAGGAGCTTGCTGTACAAGGTCTTATCCTTAGCTACGTAATTGAAAGTGGGTCTTACAGCAATATAGAGTATTTTAGGAGCACAGTGTGGAAGGTCGTTGCCTTAGGGTGATGCCAGATGTTAGCGTTTTTATTCTGTTTTGTAACGGAATCAAAGCACCCTTGGGCGGCCCGCGGCCGATCTCATATGCGTTTTTTATGCAAACACATGCGATCGGCAATCAGCACCCAGTGTTTTGTATTGTGTTAATGCGAGACACCGGGCGCTGATTGGCTGATCACATGCATTTGCATAGAAACCACGAGCGATCGGCCGCGGGCCGCCCCAGGATGCTTTGATTCCGTTACACTGCAATCACCCGTAGGGTTACATAATGGGAAGAGGGTCCTACAGCAATACAGAGTGTTTTTGGAGCGTAGTGTGGAAGGCCATATCTTTAGACTTGCGTAATTGGAAGAGGGTTTTACAGGAATACCAAGTATTTTAGGAGCTTGTTGTACAAGGTCTTATCCTTAGCTACGTAATTGGAAGTGGGTTCTACAGCAATATAGAGTGTTTTAGGAGCACTGTGTGGAAAGTCGTTGCCTTAGGGTTACATAATGGGAAGAGGGTCCTACGTTAATATAGAATGTTTTAGGAGCACAGTGTGGAAGCTCATAGCTTTAGAGCTACATAGTAGCATCAGGGTCTCAAGGCAGCACAGAGTGTTTAGGAGCGCAGTGTGTACCCAGTTAGAGGTCCTAGACAAAGAGTAACATAGTAGGAGCAGGATCCTAAAGCAATACAGAGTGTAGTGTGGAATCTCATAGACTTAGAGTCTCTTGTGGTGGGAATAGCAAAATCCCCACGCAGCACAGAGTATTTTAGGAGCGCAGTGGGGTTATATATCCCTCATATTCTGCGTGGTTCAGGGCAGATTCTCTGTGGATGAGGCTCTGCGATTGGTGACTAACCAGTTAAGTCGTGTCCGGCGGCCTGAATACTAGCAGAGGTGCTGCCTTTCCATTCCTCGCTCCCTGCTGTGTCAGTCTTCACTGTCCCTCTTGCATTATATTTACACCATAGAAGATCAGGATGAATTGTATTAATCTGATCTCAGGATCAGAACCAGAACCACATCTGCCCATGGGTTGGGTTTGGTATCACAACTCTGTTCCATTGTTATTTAATACAGAGCTGCAATACCGAATCCTACCTGAGGACAGGTGTGGCGCTGTTCTCTATTTTAATTTTCTGAATCTTGTCCAGGAGACTTGTGACTCCTCTTCTCTCTTCTCAGAGATTCTGCTTCCTTGTTTCAGCAAATAATATGATGAATCCTTTGTGTAAGCGCCAGACAAGGAAGCGCGACAACCGCTTCACGAGGCGGCCTAATACTTCCTCGCGTCGCCGGGGAAGTAGGTCAGGGCGCGGCCATCACAAGGCGACATTGTGTGCGTATCGATCGCCCTCCTAGGGATAACCAGGGACCATTGTCCTGCACATTGCTCCAAAACCTCTGCGCACTCTAAAGACTAAGTACATGATAAGGTTCTTCCTGCAGGTGCCACTAGGGGGAGCTCAGGAGATGACTGCAGACTGTGTTTACATTGAACTCTATGGTAACACAGTCTACAGGAAGCTCTCGGGCTCCACCTGGTGGTGAGTGTATGGAGAAAGAATTTGTCTTCTCTGCAGGATGTTTTGGTACAATGTATCAGGAAAACTGAGCTCTGTCCATGATGAAGGTTCTGGACATTGTTGTGTCTCCGGGGCGACTGTTTGTTTTGTCTCGTTGCTCGGTAGCGCACCATATGGCAGATTTACTATTTATAGAACTTTTTGATTTGATGGGAAAAAAATCTATTCAATACTTTTTTTTGATGTGGTTTTTTTTTTTTTTAAATGAAAATTTTTATTATTTTTAACATTTCTGTTACAAGAGATAATGAAAGATAATAATATTTAAAAAATCCTAACGATGAAAACAATAAAAACAAAATTATAATAAATTATACAAAAATCAATAATAATAATAATAATGAGTTTAAAAGTTTTTCACATTTTATCTAAATATTTAACAAATTCTTTATTTTTTATTAGTTTTTTGCTTATTTAAAAAATTTTTTTTTGGTAATTAGCAGTTTAAGTTTTTCGATTTCTGTATAAAATGACTTGTTTTTAAACTTACAAAAATGTAAGTTACAATTTTTTTACATTTTTATTTTGGTAAAAAAAAATAATTTGCTTTATAGAATTGGGAACCAGTTTGACTTTTTTCCTTTGGGAACCATTTTTTCTTTTCCTTTCCGAGTACAAAAGTTTTTAAAATTTTTTCCAATACTCTCTGGGTCCCTCCTGATCTCTATGGTTTCTACTTCCTGTTCGCAGCCCCACCCACAGGAAGTGGCAGATGCATATTGTGGCTATTGATTGGCTGAAGGTTTTTTTTCAGATATTTTTGAGAGGGACCCCGGGGGCCCAATAATCACAAGAATGGGATTGATCATCGATAGTCGAGTTGATTCAATCTTCTTCTGTGAGTTACTGGATCATCCCTTTAAATTGGACCCTCAGGCTCTTGGGGCTGTGAGTCCTCTCTGGATTATTCGGGAGCCTGAATAATCACATTCTGAGACACTTATAGATGATAATCACCGGCTCCTCGTAATAATTCCTCAGTAATTGCCGCCCTCGTGGTGGCTGAACGTGACGGCCGGATACACGATACATAACGGTGATGTCACCGGCCAATCACAGGTCTGGTTTACAGCCAAAGCCACGGGGGAAGGGCGCGTCATCCTGATGAAGGGGAATACACACGCCAGGTCATGGCGCAGGGGGGGGATGCACGCGGCCAGGTCACGGCTCAGGGGGGGATGCACGCGGCCAGGTCACGACTCTGGGGGGGGGATGCACGCGGCCAGGTCACGGCTCAGGGGGGCTGCACATGACCACATGCCGGGCCTGGGCTGGTGGTCCCTATAGCGGGTGTCGGTGCTGGGGGTCCGCGTAGCTGGGGTAAGTCCTGGGCTTGGGGTCCGCGTAGCAAGTGTCGGTCCTGGGCTGGGGGTCCGTGTAGCGGGTGTCTGTCCTGGGCTGGGGGTCCGTGTAGCGGGTGTCGGTCCTGGGCTGGGGGTCCGTGTAGCGGGTGTGGGTCCTGGGCTGGGGGTCCGTGTAGCGGGTGTCGGTCCTGGGCTGGGGGTCCGTGTAGCGGGTGTCTGACCTGGGCTGGGGGTCCTTGTAGCGGGTGTCTGTCCTGGGCTCGGGGTCCGCGTAGCGGGTGTCTGTCCTGGGCTGGGGGTCCGCATAGCGGGTGTCTGTCCTGGGCTGGGGGTCCGCGTAGCGGGTGTCTGTCCTGGGCTGGAGGTCCGCGTAGCGAGTGTCTGTCCTGGGCTGGGGGTCCGCATAGCGAGTGTCTGTCCTGGGCTGGGGGTCCGCATAGCGGGTGTCTGTCCTGGGCTGGGGGTCCGCATAGCGGGTGTCTGTCCTGGAGGTCCGCGTAGCGGGTGTCTATCCTGGGCTGGGGGTCCGCGTAGCGGGTGTCTGTCCTGGGCTGGGGGGTCCGCGTAGCGGGTGTCTGTCCTGGGCTGGGGGTCCGCGTAGCGGGTGTCTGTCCTGGGCTGGGGGTCCGCATAGCGGGTGTCTGTCCTGGGCTGGGGGTCCGCATAGCGGGTGTCTGTCCTGGGCTGGGGGTCCGCATAGCGGGTGTCTGTCCTGGGCTGGGGGTCCGCATAGCGGGTGTCTGTCCTGGGCTGGGGGTCCGCATAGCGGGTGTCTGTCCTGGGCTGGGGGTCCGCATAGCGGGTGTCTGTCCTGGGCTGGGGGTCCGCATAGCGGGTGTCTGTCCTGGGCTGGGGGTCAGCGTAGCGGGTGTCGGTACTGGGCTGGCGGTCAGCGTAGCGGGTGTCTGTCCTGGGCTGGGGGTCAGCGTAGCGGGGGTCGGTCCTGGGCTGGGGGTCTGCATAGCGAGTGCCTGTCCTGGGCTGGGGGTCCGCATAGCGGGTGCCTGTCCTGGGCTGGGGGTCCGCATAGCGGGTGTCTGTCCTGGGCTGGGGGTCCGCATAGCGGCTGTCTGTCCTGGAGGTCCGCGTAGCGGGTGTCTATCCTGGGCTGGGGGTCCGCGTAGCGGGTGTCTGTCCTGGGCTGGGGGTCCGCATAGCGGGTGTCTGTCCTGGGCTGGGGGTCCGCATAGCGGGTGTCTGTCCTGGGCTGGGGGTCCGCATAGCGGGTGTCTGTCCTGGGCTGGGGGTCCGCATAGCGGGTGTCTGTCCTGGGCTGGGGGTCAGCGTAGCGGGTGTCGGTACTGGGCTGGCGGTCAGCGTAGCGGGGGTCGGTCCTGGGCTGGGGGTCTGCATAGCGAGTGTCTGTCCTGGGCTGGGGGTCCGCATAGCGGGTGCCTGTACTGGGCTGGGGGTCCGCATAGCGGGTGTCTGTCCTGGGCTGGGGGTCCGCATAGCGGGTGTCTGTCCTGGGCTGGGGGTCCGCATAGCGGGTGTCTGTCCTGGGCTGGGGGTCCACGTAGCGGGTGTCTGTCCTGGGCTGGGGGTCAGCGTAGCGGGTGTCGGTACTGGGCTGGCGGTCAGCGTAGCGGGGGTCGGTCCTGGGCTGGGGGTCCGCATAGCGAGTGTCTGTCCTGGGCTGGGGGTCCGCATAGCGGGTGTCTGTCCTGGCCTGGGGGTCCGCATAGTGGGTGTCTGTCCTGGAGGTCCGCGTAGCGGGTGTCTATCCTGGGCTGGGGGTCCGCGTAGCGGGTGTCTGTACTGGGCTGGCGGTCCGCGTAGCGGGTGTCTGTCCTGGGCTGGCGGTCCGCGTAGCGGGTGTCTGTCCTGGGCTGGGGGTCCGCGTAGCGGGTGTCTGTCCTGGGCTGGGGGTCTGCGTAGCGGGTGTCTGTCCTGGGCTGGGGGTCCGCATAGCGGGTGTCTGTCCTGGGCTGGGGGTCCGCATAGCGGGTGTCTGTCCTGGGCTGGGGGTCCGCATAGCGGGTGTCTGTCCTGGGCTGGGGGTCCGCATAGCGGGTGTCTGTCCTGGGCTGGGGGTCCGCATAGCGGGTGTCTGTCCTGGGCTGGGGGTCCGCATAGCGGGTGTCTGTCCTGGGCTGGGGGTCCGCATAGCGGGTGTCTGTCCTGGGCTGGGGGTCCGCATAGCGGGTGTCTGTCCTGGGCTGGGGGTCCGCATAGCGGGTGTCTGTCCTGGGCTGGGGGTCCGCATAGCGGGTGTCTTTCCTGGGCTGGGGGTCCGCATAGCGGGTGTCTGTCCTGGGCTGGGGGTCCGCATAGCGGGTGTCTGTCCTGGGCTGGCGGTCAGCGTAGCGGGGGTCGGTCCTGGGCTGGGGGTCTGCATAGCGAGTGTCTGTCCTGGGCTGGGGGTCCGCATAGCGGGTGCCTGTACTGGGCTGGGGGTCCGCATAGCGGGTGTCTGTCCTGGGCTGGGGGTCCGCATAGCGGGTGTCTGTCCTGGGCTGGGGGTCCGCATAGCGGGTGTCTGTCCTGGGCTGGGGGTCCACGTAGCGGGTGTCTGTCCTGGGCTGGGGGTCAGCGTAGCGGGTGTCGGTACTGGGCTGGCGGTCAGCGTAGCGGGGGTCGGTCCTGGGCTGGGGGTCCGCATAGCGAGTGTCTGTCCTGGGCTGGGGGTCCGCATAGCGGGTGTCTGTCCTGGCCTGGGGGTCCGCATAGCGGGTGTCTGTCCTGGAGGTCCGCGTAGCGGGTGTCTATCCTGGGCTGGGGGTCCGCGTAGCGGGTGTCTGTACTGGGCTGGCGGTCCGCGTAGCGGGTGTCTGTCCTGGGCTGGCGGTCCGCGTAGCGGGTGTCTGTCCTGGGCTGGGGGTCCGCGTAGCGGGTGTCTGTCCTGGGCTGGGGGTCAGCGTAGCGGGGGTCGGTCCTGGGCTGGGGGTCTGCATAGCGAGTGTCTGTCCTGGGCTGGGGGTCCGCATAGCGGGTGCCTGTACTGGGCTGGGGGTCCGCATAGCGGGTGTCTGTCCTGGGCTGGGGGTCCGCATAGCGGGTGTCTGTCCTGGGCTGGGGGTCCGCATAGCGGGTGTCTGTCCTGGGCTGGGGGTCCACGTAGCGGGTGTCTGTCCTGGGCTGGGGGTCAGCGTAGCGGGTGTCGGTACTGGGCTGGCGGTCAGCGTAGCGGGGGTCGGTCCTGGGCTGGGGGTCCGCATAGCGAGTGTCTGTCCTGGGCTGGGGGTCCGCATAGCGGGTGTCTGTCCTGGCCTGGGGGTCCGCATAGCGGGTGTCTGTCCTGGAGGTCCGCGTAGCGGGTGTCTATCCTGGGCTGGGGGTCCGCGTAGCGGGTGTCTGTACTGGGCTGGCGGTCCGCGTAGCGGGTGTCTGTCCTGGGCTGGCGGTCCGCGTAGCGGGTGTCTGTCCTGGGCTGGGGGTCCGCGTAGCGGGTGTCTGTCCTGGGCTGGGGGTCTGCGTAGCGGGTGTCTGTCCTGGGCTGGGGGTCCGCATAGCGGGTGTCTGTCCTGGGCTGGGGGTCCGCATAGCGGGTGTCTGTCCTGGGCTGGGGGTCCGCATAGCGGGTGTCTGTCCTGGGCTGGGGGTCCGCATAGCGGGTGTCTGTCCTGGGCTGGGGGTCCGCATAGCGGGTGTCTGTCCTGGGCTGGGGGTCCGCATAGCGGGTGTCTGTCCTGGGCTGGGGGTCCGCATAGCGGGTGTCTGTCCTGGGCTGGGGGTCCGCATAGCGGGTGTCTGTCCTGGGCTGGGGGTCCGCATAGCGGGTGTCTGTCCTGGGCTGGGGGTCCGCATAGCGGGTGTCTTTCCTGGGCTGGGGGTCCGCATAGCGGGTGTCTGTCCTGGGCTGGGGGTCCGCATAGCGGGTGTCTGTCCTGGGCTGGGGGTCCGCATAGCGGGTGTCTGTCCTGGGCTGGGGGTCCGCATAGCGGGAGTCTGTCCTGGGCTGGGGGTCCGCATAGCGGGTGTCTGTCCTGGGCTGGGGGTCCGCATAGCGGCTGTCTGTCCTGGGGGGTCCGCGTAGCGGGTGTCTGTACTGGGCTGGCGGTCCGCGTAGCGGGTGTCTGTCCTGGGCTGGGGCCTGTATCTCTGGTCCTGTAGTCTCTGCTCCGGGTCCCCGTGCGGCCGGGTCGTCTGTCCGGGTATTCCTAGTATTTAGGTCACGGGGTCGGGCCTCGGGTGGGGGTCAGTGTAGCAGGGGTCGGTCTTGTTCTTGGGGCTGTGTAGTGGACGCTGGTCCTGGGCTGGGGGTCCGTGTAGTGGGTGTTGGGCCTGGGCTGGGGCCTGTATCTCTGGTCCTGTAGTCTCTGCTCCGGGTCCCCGTGCGGCCGGGTCGTCAGTCCGGGTATTCCTAGTATTTGGGTCACCGGGTCGGGCCTCGGTTGGGGGTCCATGTAATGGGGGTCGGTATCTCTGGTCATGTAGTCTCTGCTCCGGGTCCCCGTGTGGTATTTGGGTCACGGGGTCGGGCCGGATCTGCTGCGGTTTAATCTCTTATCCACTGAAGGATTCTTGTATTAGAAGAATTTCCCTTCCTCTCGGGGTGGTACTTTCTGGCCGGTGCCGCGTCGCCCCGGTCGATGCCCTGTATCCGGGGGGTTGTGGATTTTCCCGAATTCCTGCTGTATAATTAGCGGAGGATTAAGGGATTGTGAAATGATAGTGTTATTATTAACAGAGCAGCCGGGTCACATGGCCGCCCGCGTGTGCTCCGCTCCGGGCTCTGCTGCACAGCCGGGTCTTAAAGGGGAAGTGTTCAGGACAGCTCCTTTTAGGCAGCCTTATCTGTATTGCCCAAATAATACTGCCACACACCGACTGATTAGCGCCACTACTAATAATACCGCCATACAGGGTGTACATAATGCTGCTGCGCAATAAATAGCGCCGCCACACTGCGTATACATCCCAACACCATACATGGTCTAGATAGAATATACCGCCATGTAGGGCTGAAATAATACCGCCGCACAGTGACTACACTACATCTCCATTATATCACTATACAGTGCCCAAATAACAGGGTCTACGTAATAGCGCCATACACTGCTTCTCCATTATACCAGAGCCCGTATAATGCCGCCACACAGAGGCTGACTAAATAATACCGTAGGTAAGTGACAGTGCCTAAATAATGGCGCCACACTCATTTATAAATAATACCGCCATTGAATAGCCCAGATCTCGGGTGCAATTGCTATGAGCGTCCATCACTTGCGGAGCACAGACTATCCCTTTAAGTCGTGTTTCTTGGAGTGCTGGTCCTATTATTAGAGCGGAGCTTTATGTAATGGGCAGAGCGGGCGCCTCTTATCCGCAGGCTTTACCGTATTATGTTCTGCGCTGCCGCCAGGTCAGACCGTATTTCTAAGAACGGCTTAATCTCCTCTAATGACAATGTCGGGTCATGAAGAAGTGGAGAGATCTTCGTGTGAGCGGCGCCGCACCTGGACGTGGCGAGGAGGAGGAGGTGCCCACCGCGGGATTACAGCCACGTGATCAGGGAGATCCTGGCCATATACACCCCAGCCAGTGTTATGTATTGTCCCTGGAGAGATGTGTAATCAGACCTCACACTGCTGTGCTCTGTGCTCTCTGCAGACAGTGTTATGTAATGTCCCTGCAGAGATGTGTAATCAGACCTCACACTGCTGTGCTCTGTGCTCTCTGCAGCCAGTGTTATGTATTGTCCCTGGAGAGATGTGTAATCAGACCTCACACTGCTGTGCTCTGTGCTCTGTGCAGCCAGTGTTATGTATTGTCCCTGGAGAGATGTGTAATCAGACCTCACACTGCTGTGCTCTGTGCTCTCTGCGGACGGTGTTATGTATAGTCCCTGGAGAGATGTGTAATCAGACCTCACACTGCTGTGCTCTGTGCTCTCTGCAGCCAGTGTTATGTATAGTCCCTGGAGAGATGTGTAATCAGACCTCACACTGCTGTGCTCAGTGCTCTCTGCAGCCAGTGTTATGTATTGTCCCTGGAGAGATGTGTAATCATACCTCACACTGCT
Organism: Engystomops pustulosus; assembly: GCF_040894005.1. NCBI lineage: Eukaryota > Metazoa > Chordata > Amphibia > Anura > Leptodactylidae > Engystomops > Engystomops pustulosus. Next base: position 8,822,578 of record NC_092414.1, on the reverse strand, counting down.
GTGCTCTGTGCTCTCTGCAGCCAGTGTTATGTATTGTCCCTGGAGAGATGTGTAATCAGACCTCACACTGCTGTGCTCTGTGCTCTGTGCAGCCAGTGTTATGTATTGTCCCTGGAGAGATGTGTAATCAGACCTCACACTGCTGTGCTCTGTGCTCTCTGCAGCCAGTGTTATGTACTGTCCCTGGAGAGATGTGTAATCACACCTCACACTGCTGTGCTCTGTGCTCTCTGCAGCCAGTGTTATGTATTGTCCCTGGAGAGATGTGTAATCAGACCTCACACTGCTGTGCTCTGTGCTCTGTGCAGCCAGTGTTATGTATTGTCCCTGGAGAGATGTGTAATCAGACCTCACACTGCTGTGCTCTGTGCTCTCTGCAGCCAGTGTTATGTACTGTCCATGGAGAGAGCACAGAGCACAGCAGTGTGAGGTCTGATTACACATCTTTCCAGGGACAGTACCTAACACTGGCTGCAGAGAGCACTGAGCACAGCAGTGTGAGGTCTGATTACACATCTCTCCAGGGACAATACATAACACTGGCTGCAGAGAGCACTGAGCACAGCAGTGTGAGGTCTGATTACACATCTCTCCAGGGACAGTACATAACACTGGCTGCAGAGAGCACAGAGCACAGCAGTGTGAGGTCTGATTACACATCTCTCCAGGGACAGTACATAACACTGGCTGCAGAGAGCACAGAGCACAGCAGTGTGAGGTCTGATTACACATCTCTCCAGGGACAATACATAACACTGGCTGCAGAGAGCACAGAGTACAGCAGTGTGAGGACACGCCCCCGGTACAATCCTGGAATCTAAATCTGTCTATCATAGTCCCGCTGCTACTAACTAGCCTGCATTAGTGTATAACTTGGAATTTTTATCATTTTTGCCTATATTGCTGGACTTTGGGAAATGCAGGGGGCAGGTCGTTCCGATATCTACTGTTATACAATATATAATAGCCCAATAATGTAAATATCTTGTATATAGTGCCACATCTCCCCATTAGAGGCTGCTGTAAAGAACACATCGGGTCTCTTGATATCAGGTGATCACTAGAGGTCAAAGGTCAGGATCGTGTCATTCAGCCGATCACTACACGACTTCTATTATTATGGGATTGAGCGATATTATTGGATGTTTAGGTTCATGCCCCTGTGTTCTTCTCCTGTAGATACCCTGATCATGGAACCAAGTCAGTGCCTGGTCGTCTCCAGCATCCTGGGCCCCAGACCCGGCTCCGCCAATTCCAGCTCCTTCTCTTCCCTCATGGGGGAATATTCTCGGAAACGGAAGCTAAGTGACTCTGATAAGCAGTAAGTCCCGATCCTCTCTCTCCCCCGATCCCTTCTCTCTTCCCCTCCTCTCCCCGGTTCCTCTCCGCCTCTCGATTCCCCCCTCCTCTCCGCCTCTCGATTCCCCCCTCCTCTCCGCCTCTCGATTTCCCCCTCCTCTCCGCCTCTCGATTCCCCCCTCCTCTCCGCCTCTCGATTTCCCCCCTCCTCTCCGCCTCTCGATTTCCCCCCTCCTCTCCGCCTCTCGATTTCCCCCCTCCTCTCCGCCTCTCGATTTCCCCCCTCCTCTCCGCCTCTCGATTTCCCCCCTCCTCTCCGCCTCTCGATTTCCCCCCTCCTCTCCGCCTCTCGATTTCCCCCCTCCTCTCCGCCTCTCGATTTCCCCCCTCCTCTCCGCCTCTCGATTTCCCCCCTCCTCTCCGCCTCTCGATTTCCCCCCTCCTCTCCGCCTCTCGATTTCCCCCCTCCTCTCCGCCTCTCGATTTCCCCCCTCCTCTCCGCCTCTCGATTTCCCCCCTCCTCTCTGCCTCTCGATTTCCCCCCTCCTCTCTGCCTCTCGATTTCCCCCCTCCTCTCCGCCTCTCGATTTCCCCCCTCCTCTCCGCCTCTCGATTTCCCCCCTCCTCTCCGCCTCTCGATTTCCCCCTCCTCTCCGCCTCTCGATTCCCCCCCCCTCTCCGCCTCTCGATTCCCCCCCCCTCTCCGCCTCTCGATTCCCCCACCCCTCTCCGCCTCTCGATTCCCCCCTCCTCTCCGCCTCTCGATTCCCCCCTCCTCTCCGCCTCTCGATTCCCCCCTCCTCTCCGCCTCTCGATCCCTGATCCCCGTTATAATGCCCCCTAGTGGCCTTTAGCTGCTGGAGACAGAATAGTGGAGCAGGGAGCTGATGCCTCTCTGCTTCGCCATTGCTTTTAACTGGTCAGCACCCAAATTTTGGGACTGATCTTGTAAATCCTGGATGGTCAGAGGTGCCTGTAAGAGCACTGGCTGCAGCAGGAGCCTCCCCCACCTGCTGACAGGTCCTCTCCAGCCAAGACTGAGCCCACTGCCCACCACAAGGGTTCCTGGTCCTCTGATGACCCATCTCGGCCCATATGTTGCACGGAGGAGCAGTGTTCGCGTTTCGGGCAGACCTCGCAGCCCCGGATCCCCCTGCAGGCCGCGGCCTCTTTAAGAGCACATTCCCGAGGAGAACAATCATCCACAATGAGCTGTAAAATATTCCCGCCCGGAGCCAAGTCATTCCTGCAAAACAATTCACCCGGACGGGGAAAACATTCGCTGCCAATTCAATCCAGATGTGGCGCAGGTCTGCACGGAACAGGGATCCGAAATTCTGTACATCTGAGCCGACCGTAGTAACACAGACTCTACGTCGGGGAGCTGCGTACTCGCACCTGAAGAGGCGGAGGAGTAGCTTTACTGCTCTGCTCTATATACCGCACTCTATTGCTTCAGTGTGTAATAAAGAGAAGTAAAGTCATTTTTTTATTAAAAAAAATCTCCTAATATTATGTATGAGGTCCCTCCGTGTCTCCAAGGTAACAGACTACGAACCGTCACTGTGTAGTCAGATCCCGCTGACGTGTTTTACTGCACTTTCCCTCCGCCATCGTCTGCAAAGGAGTCTGGGAGAAATGATCTACATATGAAGGCGGGATCAGACTACACAGGGTTTGTTTGTAGTCTGTAACCATGGAGAGACTATAGTAATAATAATAATAGGATATTTTGACTGCAGTCAAAAACTTTAATTTTTGGGAGATGTGTGGTCAGGGGGGAAAGAGGAGATGGTTTCATATTCCCCAGGTGTATGGATATGGATGAGACGCGTATTTGGGGCCCGGTGCGTGTGGTGGGGGCGCAGGGGGCTCTTCCGCTAATTAACCCTTGCTTGTCTTTTATGTCTCCCAGAACGACTGATGGAACAGACGGCAGCGATGTCCAAAGCAAGTAAGACCCGGCAGCGCTGCGTGCACGCCTCCTGCAGGCCGCCACCTCTCATTCCTTCTCTTTCTCTTCTTCATTTCTATCTTTCAGTTTCCTGCTTCATTTTTCTTCCTTCCTTCCTCTTCTTTTGTACGTTTTAGTTTCCGTTCTTTAGTAAAAACAGAAACAAAAGCAATTTCCTTCTTTCCTTTTTTCCATTCTTCATTACTTTTCTCTTCCTTCCTTTTCTGTTAGCTGCTCATTCCCTGATCCTTCCTCCTATCACTTGTACGGTTTTATTTTCCTTCCTTTCCTCGTTAGTTTCTTAATTGTTTTCCTTTTCTTCATTCTTAACTTAACCTCCACCTTCCTTCCTATTTTGGTTTCTTTTGTCAGTCCGATAACTTTTGCACTTCTTCTCTTTCTTACATGTTTTAATTTCCTTCTTTTTGTCCTTCCTTCCTTCCGTCTTTTTGTCCTTTTTTCCTTCCTTCCTTTCTTCTCTTTGTCCTTTTTTTCTCCCTTCCTTTCTTCCTTCTTTTTGTCCCTTTTTTCTTCCTTCCTTCTTTTTGTCCCTTTTTTTCTTCCTTCCTTCTTTTTGTCCCTTTTTTTTTCCTTCCTTTCTTCCTTCTCTTTTTGTCCCTTCCTTTCTTCCTTCTCTTTTTGTCCCTTCCTTTCTTCCTTCTCTTTTTGTCCCTTTTTTCCTTCTTTCTTCCTTCCTTTCTTGCTTCTCTTTTTGTCCCTTTTTTTTTCTTCCTTCCTTTCTTCCTTCTTTTCGTCCCTTTTTTTTTCTTCCTTCCTTTCTTCCTTCTTTTTGTCCCTTTTTTTTTTCTTCCTTCCTTTCTTCCTTCTTTTTGTCCCTTTTTTTTTTCTTCCTTCCTTTCTTCCTTCTTTTTGTCCCTTTTTTTCTTCCTTCCTTTCTTCCTTCCTTTCTTCCTTCTTTTTATCCCTTTTTTTTTTCTTCCTTTCTTCCTTCCTTTCATCCTTCTTTTTGTCCCTTTTTTGTTCCTTTCTTCCTTCCTTTCATCCTTCTTTTTGTCCCTTTTTTGTTCCTTTCTTCCTTCCTTTCATCCTTCTTTTTGTCCCTTTTTTTCTTCCTTCCTTTCTTCCTTCTTTTTCATCCTTCTTTTTGTCCCTTTTTTTCTTCCTTCCTTTCTTCCTTCTTTTTCATCCTTCCTTTCATCCTTCCTTTCATCCTTCCTTTCATCCTTCCTTTCATCCTTCCTTTCATCCTTCCTTTCATCCTTCCTTTCATCCTTCCTTTCATCCTTCCTTTCATCCTTCCTTTCATGTTTCTTTTCATCCTTCCTTTCATGTTTCTTTTCGTCCCTTTTTTTTCTTCCTTCCTTCTTTTGCCCTTGATTCTATTTCCTTTCCCGTTATTTTCTTTAGTCTCCCTGTCTTTTGCGCTATTTTTCACTCCTCCTTCTCTTTGTCCCCCGCAGACAGGCTCACAGTGAGACGGAGAAGAGGCGCCGGGATAAGATGAACACTTTGATTGAGGAACTTTCGGCTATGATTCCTCAGTGCGAGCCTTTACCCCGGAAGCTGGACAAACTGACAGTCCTGAAGATGGCCGTCCAGCACCTCAAGTCCCTGAAGGGTGAGTCCTGCAGGTCATGTAGGAGCCTTGGAGGGTGCGGATAGTTGGGGGGGACGAGTACTTACCCCGGAGCCCGGCGCGTGTCATCGGTCCTCGTGGCTTGTGCCGTTTCAGGTTCCAGCAGCTCGTTTTCGGAGGAGAGCTACAAGCCATCGTTCCTGCGCCAGGATGAGCTGAAGAGGTTAATCCTGAAGGTTTGTAGCTCGTTATTTCAGAATGTGTTTACTTTGTGACCCCAGAAGTTCTATCACGGTGACCCCCGGTTCTGTGGACCTCCGGTGCCGTGTTCTGCTTCCTGCTGGTTGGGTCCTTGAGGACTTGAAGTCTCTTTGGCTCTGAGTATTGTCCATGACCTTCTGGGGGTCAGGTGACCTCTGCCATGTGGTCCATTGAGTAGCGTGGCCCGTTACCATGTGGTGGCGCCGTTGGGTTAGCAGTGGGCCCCTGGGTGCTTGTCTTTGTCTCACTTGCGCCCCCTTTGTCGTCCAGGCTGCTGACGGCTTTCTCTTCGTGGTCGGCTGTGACAGAGGGAAGATCCTGTTTGTGTCCGAATCCGTCTCCAAGATCCTGAAATACAACCAGGTGCGTCTCCTCGCCGTGACCCGCTTTCCTCTGACAATTCAGGTCCATCAGTAACCCAGATATCCACATGGCCTACTTACATTGTCTCCCCTGCCGCCGTGTGTGGGAAACCCTGTAGGGCTTTGTTCTATGTGTATCCAATCAATACAAAAAATAACAGCAAGTGGAGAAAGATTAACTACTCCCCCCTGCAGTAACAGCGTGGCCACACCAAACTTTCCCAGAATCCTGAAAGGAAATTTAATGATATATCCAACTTTTGAAAGTGGGAAGTAATGTCATGTATGTACACAGTGACTGCACCAGCAGCAGAATAGTGAGTGCAGCTCTGGAGTATAATACAGGATGTAACTCAGGATCAGTACAGGATAAGTAATGTCATGTATGTACACAGTGACTGCACCAGCAGCAGAATAGTGAGTGCAGCTCTGGTGTATAATACAGGATGTAACTCAGGATCAGTACAGGATAAGTAATGTCATGTATGTACACAGTGACTGCACCAGCAGCAGAATAGTGAGTGCAGCTCTGGTGTATAATACAGGATGTAACTCAGGATCAGTACAGGATAAGTAATGTCATGTATGTACACAGTGACTGCACCAGCAGCAGAATAGTGAGTGCAGCTCTGGAGTATAATACAGGATGTAACTCAGGATCAGTACAGGATAAGTAATGCCATGTATGTACACAGTGACTGCAGCAGAATAGTGAGTGCAGCTCTGGAGTATAATACAGGATGTAACTCAGGATCAGTACAGGATAAGTCATGTATGTACACAGCAGAATAGTGAGTGCAGCTCTGGGGTATAATACAGGATGTAACTCAGGATCAGTACAGGATAAGTAATGTCATGTATGTACAGTGACTGCACCAGCAGCAGAATAGTGAGTGCAGCTCTGGGGTATAATACAGGATGTAACTCAGGATCAGTACAGGATAAGTAATGTCATGTATGTACACAGTGACTGCACCAGCAGCAGAATAGTGAGTGCAGCTCTGGAGTATAATACAGGATGTAACTCAGGATCAGTACAGGATAAGTAATGTCATGTATGTACACAGTGACTGCACCAGCAGCAGAATAGTGAGTGCAGCTCTGGGGTATAATACAGGATGTAACTCAGGATCAGTACAGGATAAGTAATGTCATGTATGTACACAGTGACTGCACCAGCAGCAGAATAGTGAGTGCAGCTCTGGTGTATAATACAGGATGTAACTCAGGATCAGTACAGGATAAGTAATGTCATGTATGTACACAGTGACGGCACCAGCAGCAGAATAGTGAGTGCAGCTCTGGGGTATAATACAGGATGTAACTCAGGATCAGTACAGGATAAGTAATGTCATGTATGTACACAGTGACTGCACCAGCAGCAGAATGGTGAGTGCAGCTCTGGGGTATAATACAGGATGTAACTCAGGATCAGTACAGGATAAGTAATGTCATGTATGTACACAGTGACTGCACCAGCAGCAGAATAGTGAGTGCAGCTCTGGGGTATAATACAGGATGTAACTCAGGATCAGTACAGGATAAGTAATGTCATGTATGTACACAGTGACTGCACCAGCAGCAGAATAGTGAGTGCAGCTCTGGAGTATAATACAGGATGTAACTCAGGATCAGTACAGGATAAGTAATGTCATGTATATACACAGTGACTGCACCAGCAGCAGAATAGTGAGTGCAGCTCTGGTGTATAATACAGGATGTAACTCAGGATCAGTACAGGATAAGTAATGTCATGTATGTACACAGTGACTGCACCAGCAGCAGAATAGTGAGTGCAGCTCTGGTGTATAATACAGGATGTAACTCAGGATCAGTACAGGATAAGTAATGTCATGTATGTACACAGTGACTGCACCAGCAGCAGAATAGTGAGTGCAGCTCTGGAGTATAATACAGGATGTAACTCAGGATCAGTACAGGATAAGTAATGCCATGTATGTACACAGTGACTGCAGCAGAATAGTGAGTGCAGCTCTGGAGTATAATACAGGATGTAACTCAGGATCAGTACAGGATAAGTCATGTATGTACACAGCAGAATAGTGAGTGCAGCTCTGGGGTATAATACAGGATGTAACTCAGGATCAGTACAGGATAAGTAATGTCATGTATGTAAAGTGACTGCACCAGCAGCAGAATAGTGAGTGCAGCTCTGGGGTATAATACAGGCTGTAACTCAGGATCAGTACAGGATAAGTAATGTCATGTATGTACACAGTGACTGCACCAGCAGCAGAATAGTGAGTGCAGCTCTGTGGGTGCAGTGAATGCTGGGAGATGTAGTACAGGTCATGTGATGTGCGGTAGGTGGTTGATCCTCCGGTCTCCTCCTCCTCAGGCTGATCTTATAGGACAGAGTCTATTTGATTATCTACATCCCAAAGACGTTGCCAAAGTGAAGGAGCAGCTTTCTTCCCCTGAAAACACCCCGAGGGAAAAGCTCATCGATGCCAAAAGTAAGCCGGATCCTCAGTGACTCGTCCGGGGATTTTCCACCTTTCTTTCTTCTTTTCTTCTGGTTCCTTCCTTTCCTTAGTATAAATGTAATTTTCGGGTTTCTGTCTGGTCCTGGATAAGCTATTGCCTCTCCTCGGTGTTATCACCTCCTGCTGGGAGGACTCGGCCTCCATCTTGCTCCTCCCTCTTGCTGTGTGATATCAGATGTTTCGCTGACGTCTTGTTCTCCTGTTTGAAGCCGGATTACAGGTGCACACTCACCTCCCGGGGGGCTGCTCCCGCCTGCACTGGGGCTCCAGGCGCTCGTTCTTCTGCCGCATGAAGGTGGGGAGACCCTCGAGGAAGGAGGACAACAACTTCTTACCTGCCCCAAAGAAAAAAGGTGATTGTCTACCCCCTCTACCATCCCTTACACTACCGCTATCTACCACTAGAGGGCGGCCTGTACCGTCCCTTACACTACCGCTATCTACCACTAGAGGGCGTCCTGTACCGTCCCTTACACTACCGCTATCTACCACTAGAGGGCGTCCTGTACCATCCCTTACACTACCGCTATCTACCACTAGAGGGCGTCCTCTACCTACCCTTACACTACCGCTATCTACCACTAGAGGGCGTCCTGTACCGTCCCTTACACTACCGCTATCTACCACTAGAGGGCGTCCTGTGCCATCCCTTACACTACCGCTATCTACCACTAGAGGGCGTCCTGTACCATCCCTTACACTACCGCTATCTACCACTAGAGGGTGTCCTCTACCTTACCTTTACACTACCGCTATCTACCACTAGAGGGCGTCCTGCACCATCCCTTACACTACCGCTATCTACCACTAGAGGGCGTCCTGTACCACCCCTTACACTACCGCTATCTACCACTAGAGGGCGTCCTGTACCATCCCTTACACTACCGCTATCTACCACTAGAGGGCGTCCTGTGCCATCCCTTACACTACCGCTATCTACCACTAGAGGGCGTCCTGTACCATCCCTTACACTACCGCTATCTACCACTAGAGGGCGTCCTCTACCTACCCTTACACTACCGCTATCTACCACTAGAGGGCGTCCTGTACCATCCCTTACACTACCGCTATCTACCACTAGAGGGCGTCCTGTACCATCCCTTACACTACCGCTATCTACCACTAGAGGGCGTCCTCTACCATCCCTTACACTACCGCTATCTACCACTAGAGAGCGTCCTGTACCATCCCTTACACTACCGCTATCTACCACTAGAGGGCGTCCTGTACCATCCCTTACACTACCGCTATCTACCACTAGAGGGCGTCCTGTACTGTCCCTTACACTACCGCTATCTACCACTAGAGGGCGTCCTGTACCATCCCTTACACTACCGCTATCTACCACTAGAGGGCGTCCTGTACCATCCCTTACACTACCGCTATCTACCACTAGAGGGCGTCCTGTACCATCCCTTACACTACCGCTATCTACCACTAGAGGGCGTCCTGTACCATCCCTTACACTACCGCTATCTACCACTAGAGGGCGTCCTCTACCATCCCTTACACTACCGCTATCTACCACTAGAGGGCGTCCTGCACCATCCCTTACACTACCGCTATCTACCACTAGAGGGCGTCCTGTACCATCCCTTACACTACCGCTATCTACCACTAGAGGGCGTCCTGTACCGTCCCTTACACTACCGCTATCTACCACTAGAGGGCGTCCTGTACCATCCCTTACACTACCGCTATCTACCACTAGAGGGCGTCCTGTGCCGTCCCTTACACTACCGCTATCTACCACTAGAGGGCCATCTTGTAGGTTGTAGGGCAGTGATGGCGAACCTTTTAGCGGCCGAGTGCCCAAACTGCAACCCAAAACCCTCCTTATTTATTGCGAGGTGCCATCCAAAAGTTAAAGCAGTAACTTGTTTCTCCCTGTTCAACAACTTTCAATCATATTTGCCTCCTGAGGACACAACACACTAGAAAGATGGAAAATTTGCATCATTTTAGCTTCTTTCCAGTTTCCCTCTGCACACAGAGAATCGTTGGGTCCGCAGGAGGTCCTCCAAAGATAATTCGGCCCAGTCTACTCATTCTCCCTCTTCCTACAGTCCCAAGTAGCAAAGCAAGTATCAAGATATTACTGAAAGCAGCATCATTTAAGATGCTTGGAACTGCAGGAAGATTCTTTGAGTCCTGTCTGGTGCTGGGGCAATGGCCGGGGTGCCCACATAAAGGGCTTAGAGTGCCGCCTCTGGCACCCGTGCCATAGGTTCGCCACCACTGTTGTAGTGTAATGAATGTATATAGCCGGTATGTGGCGCCATCTGGTGGTAGGAGGAGGTAGTGTAATGTATGTAAATAGCCGGTATGTGGCGCCATCTGGTGGTAGGAGGTGGTAGTGTAATGTCTGTAAATAGCCGGTATGTGGCGCCATCTAGTGGTAGGAGGTGGTAGTGTAATGTATGTAAATAGCCGGTATGTGGCGCCATCTGGTGGTAGGAGGTGGTAGTGTAATGTATGTAAATAGCCGGTATGTGGCGCCATCTGGTGGTAGGAGGTGGTAGTGTAATGTCTGTAAATAGCCGGTATGTGGCGCCATCTAGTGGTAGGAGGTGGTAGTGTAATGTATGTAAATAGCCGGTATGTGGCGCCATCTGGTGGTAGGAGGTGGTAGTGTAATGTATGTAAATAGCCGGTATGTGGCGCCATCTGGTGGTAGGAGGAGGTAGTGTAATGTATGTAAATAGCCGGTATGTGGCGCCATCTGGTGGTAGGAGGTGGTAGTGTAATGTATGTAAATAGCCGGTATGTGGCGCCATCTGGTGGTAGGAGGAGGTAGTGTAATGTATGTAAATAGCCGGTATGTGGCGCCATCTGGTGGTAGGAGGTGGTAGTGTAATGTCTGTATATAGCTGGTATGTGGCGCCATCTGGTGGTAGGAGGTTGTAGTGTAATGTATGTAAATAGCTGGTATGTGGCGCCATCTGGTGGTAGGAGGTGGTAGTGTAATGAATGTATATAGCTGGTATGTGGCGCCATCTAGTGGTAGGAGGTGGTAGTGTAATGAATATAAATAGCCGGTATGTGGCGCCATCTGGTGGTAGGAGGAGGTAGTGTAATGTATGTAAATAGCCGGTATGTGGCGCCATCTGGTGGTAGGAGGAGGTAGTGTAATGAATGTATATAGCCGGTATGTGGCGCCATCTGGTGGTTGGAGGTGGTAGTGTAATGTCTGTAAATAGCCGGTATGTGGCGCCATCTGGTGGTAGGAGGTTGTAGTGTAATGTCTGTAAATAGCTGGTATGTGGCGCCATCTGGTGGTAGGAGGTGGTAGTGTAATGTGTGTATATAGCCGGTGTGCGGCGCCATCTAGTGGTAGGAGGTGGTAGTGTAATGACTAAATACATTTGGGACACCGTGTGATGATATTCTTCACCCTCCCCCCCCTCCTGCCAGCAGTGGTGAGGTCTTTACTCTATGTGTCCACTAGGGGCCTCACTGTCTGTATCCTCCCCGCAGAGCACCGGCGGTTCTGCACCATCCACTGCACCGGGTACCTGAGGACCTGCCTGTCCAGCGAGATCGGGATGAAGGAGGACTGCGAGGCGGACATGGAGTCCTACAGCCTCAGCTGCCTGGTGGCCATTGGTCGGCTGCAGCCGTACGTTGTCCCGCAGAGCGTCGCCGACATCAGAGTCAAACCCTCAGAGTTTGTCACCCGTTACACCATGGATGGGAAATTTGTTTATGTAGATCAGCGGTAAGAAGCTCCTCCCACTCATCCCAAAAGGTTATAGGGAAAAATCTCAATATATATGTTATTCAGATCAGATTTATAATTTAAAAATGAAATCACTAATCTGCTTCCTATGGTAGTGCGCCCCCTGGGGGTGTAACCTCACTTCTCCCATTACATTGTGAAAACAATACATTTCACTGCTGCTAATTTTAAATATCAAAAAATCTTTTTCATATAAAAAAAAATATTTCTGAGAAATGTCCCAGGATTAAAATTAAAAAAGTTTCTTCTTGCAGAGCTACAGCCATCTTGGGTTATCTTCCTCAGGAGCTTCTGGGAACCTCCTGCTATGAATATTTCCATCCGGACGACCACGACCACCTGACAGAGCAGCACAAAGCAGGTGAAGTGTGGGCCTGGGCTTCTCTGCTGCCGATCCTTCCCCTGCCCCTGCGCCAGGCTCCCCCTGCCCCTGCGCCGGGCTCCTCCTGCCCCTGCGCCGGGCTCCTCCTCCTCCCCTGCCCCTGCGCCGGGCTCCTCCTCCTCCCCTGCCCCTGCGCCGGGCTCCTCCTCCTCCCCTGCCCCTGCGCCGGGCTCCTCCTCCTCCCCTGCCCCTGCGCCGGGCTCCTCCTCCTCCCCTGCCCCTGCGCCGGGCTCCTCCTCCTCCCCTGCCCCTGCGCCGGGCTCCTCCTCCTCCCCTGCCCCTGCGCCGGGCTCCTCCTCCTCCCCTGCCCCTGCGCCGGGCTCCTCCACTTCCCCTGCCCCTGCGCCGGGCTCCTCCTCCTCCCCTGCGCCGGGCTCCTCCTCCTCCCCTGCGCCGGGCTCCTCCTCCTCCCCTGCCCCGGGCTCCTCCTCCTCCCCTGCCCCTGGCTCCTCCCCTGGCTCCTCCTCCTCCTTACTCCTCCCCTGCCCCTGGCTCCTCCCCTGGCTCCTCCTTACTCCTCCCCTGCGCCGGGCTCCTCCCCCTTGCTCTGCCCCCGGGCTCCTCCCCCTGGCTCTGCCCCCGGGCTCCTCCCCCTGGCTCTGCCCCCGGGCTCCTCCCCCTGGCTCTGCCCCCGGGCTCCTCCCCCTGGCTCTGCCCCCGGGCTCCTCCCCCTGGCTCTGCCCCCGGGCTCCTCCCCCTGGCTCTGCCCCCGGGCTCCTCCCCCTGGCTCTGCCCCCGGGCTCCTCCCCCTGGCTCTGCCCCTGCCCCCGGGCTCTTTCCCCTGGCTCTGCCTCTGCCCCCGGGCTCCTCCCCGTGGCTCTGCCTCTGCCCCCGGGCTCCTCCCCGTGGCTCTGCCTCTGCCCCCGGGCTCCTCCCCGTGGCTCTGCCTCTGCCCCCGGGCTCCTCCCCGTGGCTCTGCCTCTGCCCCCGGGCTCCTCCCCCTGGCTCTGCCTCTGCCCCCGGGCTCCTCCCCCTGGCTCTGCCCCCCGGGCTCCTCCCCCTGGCTCTGCCTCTGCCTCCTCCCCCGGGCTCCTCCCCCGGGCTCCTCCCCCGGGCTCTGCTCCTCCCCCTGGCTCCTCCCCCTGACTCCTCCCCCTGGCTCTGCCCCTGCCCCCGGGCTCCTCCCCCTGGCTCTGCCCCTGCCCCCGGGCTCCTCCCCCTGGCTCTGCCCCTGCCCCCGGGCTCCTCCCCCTGGCTCTGCCCCTGCCCCCGGGCTCCTCCCCCTGGCTCTGCCCCTGCCCCCGGGCTCCTCCCCCTGGCTCTGCCCCTGCCCCCGGGCTCCTCCCCCTGGCTCTGCCCCTGCCCCCGGGCTCCTCCCCCTGGCTCTGCCCCTGCCCCCGGGCTCCTCCCCCTGGCTCTGCCCCCGGGCTCCTCCCCCTGGCTCTGCCCCCGGGCTCCTCCCCCTGGCTCTGCCCCCGGGCTCCTCCCCCTGGCTCTGCCCCCGGGCTCCTCCCCCTGGCTCTGCCCCCGGGCTCCTCCCCCTGGCTCTGCCCCCGGGCTCCTCCCCCTGGCTCTGCCCCCGGGCTCCTCCCCCTGGCTCTGCCCCCGGGCTCCTCCCCCTGGCTCTGCCCCTGCCTCTGCCCCCTGGCTCCTCCCCTGCCTCTGCCCCCTGGCTCCTCCCCTGGCTCCTCCCCCTGGGCTCCTCCTCCTCTGCCCCTGCCCCGGGCTCCTCCTCCTCCTCCTCTGCCCCTGCCCCGGGCTCCTCTGCCCCTGCCCCGGGCTCCTCCTCCTCTGCCCCTGCCTCCTCCTCCTCTGCCCCGGGCTCTTCCTCCTCCTCCTCTGCCTCTGCCCCGGGCTCTTCCTCCTCCTCCTCTGCCTCTGCCCCGGGCTCTTCCTCCTCCTCCTCTGCCTCTGCCCCGGGCTCCTCCTCCTCTGCCTCTGCCCCGGGCTCCTCCTCCTCCTCCTCTGCCTCTGCCCCGGACTCCTCCTCCTCCTCCTCTGCCCCGGGCTCTTCCTCCTCCTCCTCTGCCTCTGCCCCGGGCTCTTCCTCCTCCTCCTCTGCCTCTGCCCCGGGCTCCTCCTCCTCCTCCTCTGCCTCTGCCCCGGGCTCCTCCTCCTCCTCCTCTGCCTCTGCCCCGGACTCCTCCTCCTCCTCCTCTGCCTCTGCCCCGGACTCCTCCTCCTCCTCTGCCTCTGCCCCGGGCTCCTCCTCCTCCTCTGCCTCTGCCCCGGGCTCCTCCTCCTCCTCTGCCTCTGCCCCGGGCTCCTCCTCCTCCTCTGCCTCTGCCCCGGGCTCCTCCTCCTCCTCTGCCTCTGCCCCGGGCTCCTCCCCTCTTCCCCCAATCCTGCGCTGATCTCTATATATATTTCCTCACCAGTTCTGCAGAGTAAGGAGAAGATCCTGACTAATCGGTACAAGTTCAAAGCCAAAGACGGGTCCTTCATCATTTTGCAGAGCCAGTGGTTCAGCTTCATTAACCCGTGGACCAAAGAGTTTGAATACATTGTATCCGTCAACACCGTGGTGTCGTAAGTGTGGCAGATGCATCATGGGAGATATCTGCTGTATGACGTCATCCTGTCCCACCAGCACGTTACACGGTCGCTGGAGGTGACTTTTACTTTCTTCTCTCCTCAGAGGTCAAGGGTCGGCGCTTGAGACCACATCCCTCCGAGGTAGCTCCTCCCACTCCTCAGAAGGTAAGTGATCACGTAGGTGTCCTCCAGGACTGTGGGATGATGCGGCTCCATGTTGCTGATTGTTCTTTGTCCCCTGTAGACGGGTCTAAGCGTTCCTTTCTTAGCGTCCCCGGGATGTCCACTGGGACCCTGCTCGGAGCGGCCAACATCGGCCGGGAGATCGCAAAGCAGATTGTGGAGCTGCAGAGGTGGGACATGACCTATGATCCCGCGGCACCAGGGCAAGGGGCAGGTCCTCCACCTCCATAGACCCGATTGTCACATCCTTATCATCCACAGGCTGCACTCTCCGCCCTTCAATGGTGACGAAAGCCCCGACCTTCTCCTGAAGAAGTCTCCTCCGACCTTGGACCTTCCTCTCTGTGAGGTGAACGCTCACTTATCCTTCTACACTAATATATCAAAATACTCTGTGCTGCTGTGAGAGTACAATGTAATCTGTGGTCTGTCTCCAGGTACAGAAGGATGAGTTGGTCCGGTTGTCTCCCACAGAAATTGAGAAATTAGATGCACCTCCCCAGCCTGACATCTTGCCTTCATTCCTGATTCCAGACAATCTGCTAGGTAATACACGGCCTCAGCCTTTGTAGGTGGTGGACAGGGTAGTGATGGGCCTGGGTGACACCCTCTTAACCAGGTAGAGAGGATTGTGCTGCTGTGACTGTAGGGAGGGGAAGGAGAGAACTCTGCAGCTGTGACTTTAGTGAGGGGATAGAGAGAGTTGTGCAGCTGTGACTGTAGGGAGTGGGAAGGAGAGAACTGTGTTGTCATGACTATAGAGAGGACTGTGTAGCTGTGACTGTAGGGAGGGGATAGAGAGGACTGTGCAGCTGTGACTGTTGGGAGTGGGAAGGAGAGAACTGTGCAGCTGTGACTGTAGTGAGGGGATAGAGAGAACTGTGCAGCTGTGACTGTAGTGATTGGATAGAGAGAATTGTGCAGCTGTGACTGTAGGGAGTGGGAAGGAGAGAACTGTGCAGCTGTGACTGTAGTGAGGGGGATAGAGAGGACTGTGCATCTGTGACTGTAGGGAGTGGGAAGGAGAACTGTGCAGCTGTGACTGTAGTGAGGGGGATAGAAAGGACTGTGCAGCTGTGACTGTAGGGAGTGGGAAGGAGAGAACTGTGCAGCTGTGACTGTAGTGAGGGGGATAGAGAGAACTGTGCAGCTGTGACTTTAGTGATTGGATAGAGAGAACTGTGCAGCTGTGACTGCAGAGAGTGGGAAAGAGAGAACTGTGCAGCTGTGACTGTAGTGAGGGGGATAGAGAGGACTGTGCAGCTGTGACTGTAGGGAGTGGGAAGGAGAGAACTGTGCAGCTGTGACTAGTGAGGGGATAGAGAGAACTGTGCAGCTGTGACTAGGGAGTGGGAAGGAGAGAACTGTGCAGCTGTGACTGTAGTGAGGGGGATAGAATGGACTGTGCAGCTGTGACTGTAGGGAGTGGGAAGGAGAGAACTGTGCAGCTGTGACTGTAGTGAGGGGGATAGAGAGAACTGTGCAGCTGTGACTTTAGTGATTGGATAGAGAGAACTGTGCAGCTGTGACTGCAGAGAGTGGGAAAGAGAGAACTGTGCAGCTGTGACTGTAGTGAGGGGGATAGAGAGGACTGTGCAGCTGTGACTGTAGGGAGTGGGAAGGAGAGAACTGTGCAGCTGTGACTAGTGAGGGGATAGAGAGAACTGTGCAGCTGTGACTAGGGAGTGGGAAGGAGAGAACTGTGCAGCTGTGACTGTAGTGAGGGGGATAGAAAGGACTGTGCAGCTGTGACTGTAGGGAGTGGGAAGGAGAGAACTGTGCAGCTGTGACTTTAGTGAGGGGGGTAGAGAGGACTGTGCAGCTGTGACTGTAGTGAGAGGATGGAGAGGACTGTGTAGCTGTGACTGTAGGGAGGGGATAGAGAGAGCTATGCTGCTGTGACTGTAGGGAGGGGATAGAGGGAACTGTAACTGTGACTGTAGGGAGGGGATAGAGAGAACTGTGCAGCTGTGACTGTAGTGAGGGGGATAGAGAGAACTGTGCAGCTGTGACTGTAGGGAGTGGGAAGGAGAGAACTGTGCAGCTGTGACTGTAGTGAGGGGGATAGAGAGAACTGTGCAGCTGTGACTGTAGGGAGTGGGAAGGAGAGGACTGTGCAGCTGTGACTGTAGGGAGTGGGAAGGAGAGAACTATGCAGCTGTGACTGTAAGGAGTGGGAAGGAGAGAACTGTGCAGCTGTGACTGTAGTGAGGGGATAGAGAGAACTGTGTGGCTGTGACTAGGGAGTGGGAAGGAGAGAACTGTGCAGCTGTGACTGTAGTGAGGGGGATAGAGAGAACTGTGCAGCTGTGACTGTAGGGAGTGGGAAGGAGAGGACTGTGCAGCTGTGACTGTAGGGAGTGGGAAGGAGAGAACTATGCAGCTGTGACTGTAGGGAGTGGGAAGGAGAGGACTGTGCAGCTGTGACTGTAGTGAGGGGATAGAGAGAACTGTGTGGCTGTGACTAGGGAGTGGGAAGGAGAGAACTGTGCAGCTGTGACTGTAGTGAGGGGGATAGAAAGGACTGTGCAGCTGTGACTGTAGTGAGGGGGATAGAGAGAACTGTGCAGCTGTGACTGTAGTGAGGGGGATAGAGAGAACTGTGTGGCTGTGACTAGGGAGTGGGAAGGAGAGAACTGTGCAGCTGTGACTGTAGTGAGGGGGATAGAATGGACTGTGCAGCTGTGACTGTAGTGAGGGGGAAGGAGAGAACTGTGCAGCTGTGACTGTAGTGAGGGGATAGAGAGAACTGTGTGGCTGTGACTAGGGAATGGGAAGGAGAGAACTGTGCAGCTGTGACTAGTGAGGGGGATAGAAAGGACTGTGCAGCTGTGACTGTAGGGAGTGGGAAGGAGAGAACTGTGCAGCTGTGACTGTAGTGAGGGGGATAGAGAGAACTGTGTGGCTGTGACTGTAGGGAGTAGGAAGGAGAGAACTGTGCAGCTGTGACTGTAGTGAGGGGGATAGAGAGAACTGTGTGGCTGTGACTAGGGAGTGGGAAGGAGAGAACTGTGCAGCTGTGACTGTAGTGAGGGGGATAGAAAGGACTGTGCAGCTGTGACTGTAGGGAGTGGGAAGGAGAGAACTGTGCAGCTGTGACTGTAATGAGGGGGATAGAAAGGACTGTGCTGCTGTGACTGTAGGAAGTGGGAAGGAGAGAACTGTGCAGCTGTGACTGTAGTGATTGGATAGAGAGAACTGTGCAGCTGTGACTGTAGGGAGGGGATGGAGAGAACTGTGCAGCTGTGACTGTAGGGAGTGGGAAGGAGAGGACTGTGCAGCTGTGACTGTAGGGAGGGGATAGAGAGAGCTGTGCTGCTGTGACTGTAGGGAGGGGAAGGAGAGAACTGTGTTGTCATGACTATAGAGAGGACTGTGTAGCTGTGACTGTAGGGAGTGGGAAGGAGAGGACTGTGCAGCTGTGACTGTAGGGAGGGGATAGAGAGAGCTGTGCTGCTATGACTGTAGGGAGGGGAAGGAGAGAACTGTGTTGTCATGACTATAGAGAGGACTGTGTAGCTGTGACTGTAGGGAGTGGGAAGGAGAGAACTGTGCAGCTGTGACTGTAGTGAGGGGATAGAGGGAACTGTGCAGCTGTGACTGTAGGGAGGGGATAGAGGGAACTGCAACTGTGACTGTAGGGAGGGGATAGAGAGAACTGTGCAGCTGTGACTGTAGGGAGTGGGAAGGAGCGAACTGTGCAGCTGTGACTGTAGTGAGGGGGATAGAAAGGACTGTGCAGCTGTGACTGTAGGGAGTGGGAAGGAGAGTGCTGTGCTGCTGTGACTGTAGGGAGGGGAAGGAGAGAACTGTGCTGTCATGACTGTGCAGCTGTGACTGTTGGGAAGGGGGATAGAGGACTGTAGAGAGAGGATAGAAAGAACTGTGCAGATGTATATACAAAGTTGCACAGTTCTCTTTATGGTGCGGTGCTATCAGTGGAGCCATATCTAATCTTTTAGGGCACAGTTCTGGACGTCTGCACCTTCCTCTGCCGAGCAGTATAACCCCTCCCTCTGCACATGTGGTAACCATTGTGTTTTGGTCTCCCAGGTGATAATTCGGCCTTTGACTTTGAGCACGATGAGGCCGCCCTCATGAACTTTCTAGAAGCGGATGGCGGTCTGGGAGAGGAGGCGGAGTTACACGACATACACTGGACGCTATAGCACGGAGACGCACAACGTACTATAACTATAGGGCTCGCGGACATGATGAGGATTTTGTACATTTTTGTTTTTTGGTTATGTGCACATTGAAGCATTTCTTACCGGACTCCTGGCAGCGCGGCATTCTGGGAGATGGAGAGAGAATGACCCCCGCCAGAGCGAAAGATTTTCATACTTGTCAATAAATAAATTCCAACTTGTATAAAACATTGAATCGTGTGTGATCGGAGGAGGATGACAGACCAACACTAGGGGGAGCTCACTATATACAGACTATACACCACCACTAGGGGGAGCTCACTACATACAGATTATACATCACCACTAGGGGGAGATCACTACATACAGATTATACACCACCACTAGGGGGAGATCACTACATACACATTATACACCACCACTAGGAGGAGATCACTACATACAGATTATACACCACCACTAGGGGGAGATCACTACATACACATTATACACCACCACTAGGGGGAGATCACTACATACAGATTATACACCACCACTAGGGGGAGATCACTACATACACATTATACACCACCACTAGGGGGAGATCACTACATACACATTATACACCACCACTAGGGGGAGCTCACTACATACAGATTATACATCACCACTAGGAGGAGATCACTACATACACATTATACACCACCACTAGGGGGAGATCACTACATACAGATTATACACCACCACTAGGAGGAGCTCACTACATACACATTATACACCACCACTAGGGGGAGATCACTACATACAGATTATACACCACCACTAGGGAGAGATCACTACATACACATTATACACCACCACTAGGAGGAGATCACTACATACAGATTATCCCCACCACTAGGGGGAGATCCCTACATACAGATTATACATCACCACTAGGGGGAGATCACTACATACACATTATACACCACCACTAGGGGGAGATCACTACATACACATTATACAGCACCACTAGGAGGAGCTCACTACATACACATTATACACCACCACTAGGAGGAGATCACTACATACACATTATACACCACCACTAGGAGGAGATCACTACATACACATTATACACCACCACTAGGGGGAGATCACTACATACACATTATACACCACCACTAGGATGAGATCACTACATACAGATTATACACCACCACTAGGATGAGATCACTACATACAGATTATACACCACCACTAGGGGGAGATCACTACATACACATTATACACCACCACTAGGAGGAGATCACTACATACACATTATACACCACCACTAGTGGGAGATCACTACATACACATTATACACCACCACTAGGGGGAGATCACTACATACCGATTATACACCACCACTAGGAGGAGATCACTACATACACATTATACACCACCACTAGGGGGAGATCACTACATACATACTATACACCACCACTAGGGGGAGATCTCTACATACAGATTATACATCACCACTAGGGGGAGATCACTACATACAGATTATACACCACCACTAGGATGAGATCACTACATACAGATTATACACCACCACTAGGGGGAGATCACTACATACACATTATACACCACCACTAGGATGAGATCACTACATACAGATTATACACCACCACTAGGGGGAGATCACTACATACACATTATACACCACCACTAGGAGGAGATCACTACATACACATTATACACCACCACTAGGGGGAGATCACTACATACACATTATACACCACCACTAGGGGGAGATCACTACATACACATTATACACCACCACTAGGGGGAGATCACTACATACACATTATACACCACCACTAGGAGGAGATCACTACATACAGATTATACACCACCACTAGGAGGAGATCACTACATACAGATTATACACCACCACTAGGAGGAGATCACTACATACAGATTATACACCACCACTAGGGGGAGCTCACTACATACAGATTATACACCACCACTAGTGGGAGCTTATTACATACAGATTATACACCACCACTAGGATGAGATCACTACATACAGATTATACACCACCACTAGGGGGAGATCACTACATACACATTATACACCACCACTAGGGGGAGATCACTACATACACATTATACACCACCACTAGGGGGAGATCACTACATACACATTATACACCACCACTAGGGGGAGATCACTACATACAGATTATACACCACCACTAGGAGGAGATCACTACATACAGATTATACACCACCACTAGGGGGAGCTCACTACATACAGATTATACACCACCACTAGGGGGAGCTCACTACATACAGATTATACACCACCACTAGGAGGAGATCACTACATACACATTATACACCACCACTAGGGGGAGATCACTACATACACATTATACACCACCACTAGGAGGAGATCACTACATACAGATTATACACCACCACTAGGAGGAGATCACTACATACAGATTATACACCACAACTAGGGGGAGCTCACTACATACAGATTATACACCACCACTAGGAGGAGCTCACTACATACAGATTATACACCACCACTAGGAGGAGATCACTACATACACATTATACACCACCACTAGGGGGGGGATCACTACATACACATTATACACCACCACTAGGGGGAGATCACTACATACACATTATACACCACCACTAGGAGGAGATCACTACATACAGATTATACACCACCACTAGGAGGAAATCACTACATACACATTATACACCACCACTAGGAGGAAATCACTACATACACATTATACACCACCACTAGGGGGAGATCACTACATACACATTATACACCACCACTAGGAGGAGCTCACTACATACAGATTATACACCACCACTAGGAGGAGATCACTACATACACATTATACACCACCACTAGGGGGAGCTCACTACATACAAATTATACACCACCACTAGGGGGAGATCACTACATACACATTATACACCACCACTAGGAGGAGATCACTACATACACATTATACACCACCACTAGGAGGAGATCACTACATACACATTATACACCACCACTAGGGGGAGATCACTACATACACATTATACACCACCACTAGGGGGAGATCACTACATACACATTATACACCACCACTAGGGGGAGATCACTACATACACATTATACACCACCACTAGGGGGAGATCACTACATACACATTATACACCACCACTAGGGGGAGATCACTACATACACATTATACACCACCACTAGGGGGAGATCACTACATACACATTATACACCACCACTAGGGGGAGATCACTACATACACATTATACACCACCACTAGGAGGAGCTCACTACATACACATTATACACCACCACTAGGAGGAGATCACTACATACAGATTATACACCACCACTAGGAGGAGATCACTACATACAGATTATACACCACCACTAGGGGGAGCTCACTACATGCAGATTATACACCACCACTAGGAGGAGCTCACTACATACAGATTATACACCACCACTAGGAGGAGATCACTACATACACATTATACACCACCACTAGGGGGGGGGAATCACTACATACACATTATACACCACCACTAGGGGGAGATCACTACATACACATTATACACCACCACTAGGAGGAGATCACTACATACAGATTATACACCACCACTAGGAGGAAATCACTACATACACATTATACACCACCACTAGGAGGAAATCACTACATACACATTATACACCACCACTAGGGGGAGATCACTACATACACATTATACACCACCACTAGGAGGAGCTCACTACATACAGATTATACACCACCACTAGGAGGAGATCACTACATACACATTATACACCACCACTAGGGGGAGCTCACTACATACAAATTATACACCACCACTAGGGGGAGATCACTACATACACATTATACACCACCACTAGGAGGAGATCACTACATACACATTATACACCACCACTAGGAGGAGATCACTACATACACATTATACACCACCACTAGGGGGAGATCACTACATACAGATTATACACCACCACTAGGGGGAGATCACTACATACACATTATACACCACCACTAGGGGGAGATCACTACATACACATTATACACCACCACTAGGGGGAGATCACTACATACAGATTATACACCACCACTAGGGGGAGATCACTACATACACATTATACACCACCACTAGGAGGAGATCACTACATACACATTATTCACCACCACTAGGGGGAGATCACTACATACACATTATACACCACCACTAGGGGAAGATCACTACATACACATTATACACCACCACTAAGGGGAGGTCACTACATACAGATTATACACCACCACTAGGAGGAGATCACTACATACAGATTATACACCACCACTAGGGGGAGCTCACTACATACATACTATACACCACCACTAGGGGGAGATCACTACATACAGATTATACACCACCACTAGTGGGAGATCACTACATACACATTATACACCACCACTAGGGGGAGATCACTACATACAGATTATACACCACCACTAGTGGGAGATCACTACATACACATTATACACCACCACTAGGGGGAGATCACTACATACACATTATACACCACCACTAGGAGGAGATCACTACATACACATTATACACCACCACTAGGGGGAGATCACTACATACACATTATACACCACCACTAGGGGGAGATCACTACATACACATTATACACCACCACTAGGGGGAGATCACTACATACACATTATACACCACCACTAGGGGGAGATCACTGATGACTTGCAGCAGACTTTTCTTTAGTCACTTGTTAATTATTACTATACAGAGGAAATAGACTTTCACCCTGTAATACAAACATGTTACGCGGCGGTGTTATCGTTGCTGGGGAGACTGCTGTGATTTCACCAACTCTCTGTTTGAGTTCTGGTTTTTACTAAAGTGAATTCATTTGATTATTATCAACATTTTATACTTGAAGGGCAACTAGACCCTAAAAAAAATGTTATCCCTTTAAGAACTATAATGGGGAGGGGCTTTAAAGGTGATAACATTGTATCCTAGGTGGATGACTCATCAGTACCCTTCTAAAAGAGAAACCTAATTGAATGGTCATTGTTATTGATGTATAGAATGAGCTCCCTCTAGTGGTGGCTCCAGGTTGATAACATTTTTGCTAGTTTTTATTTGTGTTTAGAGGTTTAGACCTGAAATCTGTTCTATCGCTCCACTTTTGGATATAAAAGAAAGAAATTATTCTGAGCACCAATGGTTTTGATATGTTGATCTCACAGAAGGTTGGAGCACCTATTGGTTACCACGGAGAGGAGAAGTCCTGAATCTTCGTGGAAGTTCTCTAGATGTTTCGGGGGATTCCTCAGCATTTACATTGTTGTTTTATGGTGGATGTCATCGCTTCAGGCGTTTCCGAGACAGTCCTGAAAGATCGATGAGAGACGTGCTTCCCCCTTCAGGAGGAACTCCCACATAATCACTAGGAGGACAGACCTGCTACAACTTGTGGTGAGAATCAGGTGGTCCTAGGCACCATGTTATAGCATGTACAAGGTCACGACCCCTGCTGCTCAGGTTTTAATAATTCGGGGGCAGTATAACACTTTTGAGGAGAAGACATTCTGAGGGCACAGCGATGGATCAGACTGCTGGAGGCCATTCCTTGATGTTTGCGATGTCTTCTCAGACATCATCGTCCTTCAAGTCATTCTAAGAATTATGAATCATGAGGTCTCACCGGCAGCGTGAACATGCTGTAGCTCCGGATCATATGTACAGACTATAAATGTGGAATATTACCGCTTCCCGGGTGTGGAAATAGGGTCGTCAGGTGAGTCAATGTCTACATCTGCTCTACCTTCTGGTCTGAAGTATGAACGATTTAGGTGGCTCACATAGACATCATTTCAATGACTGCAGCCCTGGGTCAGAACGAGGACATGAGGGGCCCCCAGGCCTAAACACACTGATGCTACTCAGGAAGTGGTCTACATGCCAACTTCAACACTAGGTCCATCAATAATCTACACAGAAACTTTGTCCTCCAGGATTCTGCAAGTTGTCTTCTATACAAGATCCAACAGGTCATCATATCCGTTTTAAGGCGAGGTCCACCAATGACTGTCTGAAAGTTTGAATAGTTCACCTTCTTTATTCGCACTTCGAAAACAGGTTCACCACCGGTTTTATTTTTGCATTAAGACAAAGGCCATCACTGTCTTCGGTAAACTTTGACTTGAGCTCCACCACCGATCTATATCCCAAATTCGTGATGGATTTCATCACCATCTACTTGTAAACGTCATGATGAGGTCCACCACTTATTCGATTTCCAAATTTCAAATGGGCTCCATCACAGTCTACATGAGGTTCACCACCGGTCTACGTCCCAACTACAAGAGGATCTCCCTTATGGTCTATGTGCAAAATCCAAAATGTGGCCCCATCATCACGGTTATTTGTAGAGGCTTCTAGATAAGGTCCACCATTGGTCTACCTCCCAACTTCAAGAGGAAATCCATTATGGTCTCTGTATGTAAAGATGGGGTCCACCACTGTTCTACAGGTAGGATAGAAGAATAGGACCACCAGTGTTCTACAGGTAGGATAGAAGAATAGGACCACCACCGTTCTACAGGTAGGATTGAAGAATAGGACCACCAGTGTTCTACAGTTAGGATAGAAGAATAGGACCACCACTGTTCTACAGGTAGGATAGAAGAATAGGACCACCACTGTTCTACAGGTAGGATAGAAGAATAGGACCACCAGTGTTCTACAGGTAGGATAGAAGAATAGGACCACCAGTGTTCTACAGGTAGGATAGAAGAATAGGACCACCAGTGTTCTACAGGTAGGATTGAAGAATAGGACCACCACTGTTCTACAGGTAGGATAGAAGAATAGGACCACCACTGTTCTACAGGTAGTATAGAAGAATAGGACCACCACTGTTCTACAGGAAGGATAGAAGAATAGGACCGCCACTGTTCTACAGGTAGGATAGAAGAATTGGACCACCACTGTTCTACAGGTAGGATAGAAGAATAGGACCACCACTGTTCTACAGGTAGGATAGAAGAATAGGACCACCACTGTTCTACAGGTAGGATAGAAGAATAGGACCACCACTGTTCTACAGGTAGGATTGAAGAATAGGACCGCCACTGTTCTACAGGTAGGATAGAAGAATAGGACCGCCACTGTTCTACAGGTAGGATAGAAGAATAGGACCACCACTGTTCTACAGGTAGGATAGAAGAATAGGACCACCACTGTTCTACAGGTCGGATAGAAGAATAGGACCAGCAGTGTTCTACAGGTAGGATAGAAGAATAGGACCAACACTGTTCTACAGGTAGGATAGAAGAATAGGACCACCACTGTTCTATAGGTAGGATAGAAGAATAGGACCACCACTGTTCTACAGGTAGGATAGAAGAATAGGACCACCACTGTTCTATAGGTAGGATAGAAGAATAGGACCACCACTGTTCTACAGGTAGGATAGAAGAATAGGACCAACACTGTTCTACAGGTAGGATAGAAGAATAGGACCACCACTGTTCTATAGGTAGGATTGAATAATAGGACCACCAGTGTTCTACAGGTAGGATAGAAGAATAGGACCAACACTGTTCTACAGGTAGGATAGAAGAATAGGACCACCACTGTTCTACAGGTAGGATAGAAGAATAGGACCACCACTGTTCTACAGGTAGGATAGAAGAATAGGACCACCACTGTTCTACAGGTAGGATAGAAGAATAGGACCACCACTGTTCTACAGGTAGGATAGAAGAATAGGACCACCACTGTTCTACAAATGATAACGTAAGCCGATATCTCATCTTCAAGCCAACATTTAGGCTGATGGTGGATTTCATATTGAAGATAACAAGTAGTCCTGCAGTATGGCAACGACATGTAGATCAGCGATGGACCTCAAGACATGACTTTGATGGTCTACATGCCACTCTCAAAACCAGCTTCCACATCAATCTATATACAAATTTCAAGACTTAAGACGGCATGTAGACCAGTGGTGGACCACATTTAGCAGTTTCCATGTAAACTGGTGGTTTACCAAGTCTTGAAGTTGACCTGTAACCAACTGAAGAAAAATATCTTGAAATACGCTTGTTGGACCTCAATATGCGGATCAAGCCAAGGTCCATCGGTAGTCCACAAGGCTTTTTCAAGACACCAATTGGCACGTAGACCAGTTACCATTTAAATTAGTGGTGGACCTTTTCAACACCTTGACCAGTGATGGTCCTCATCCTGAAACTAGTAAAATACTTTGCCTAGAAGATGGCATGTAGACTGGTCATCAACCTGAAGACAAGTTCCATTACTTGCTACCTTCAAGACCAAGTTTTCCATCACTGCTGGTCCACGAGCCAACTTCCCGATGAAGTCAACATCCTACGTGTCTAGTCTAATGTAAGTCAACCTTAGGAGGAATCGGTAGTCCACACGGCTTCTTTAAGACACCAAATGGCTCGTAGACCAGTTCCCATTTAAATCAGTGGTGGACCTTATCCACACCTTGACCAGTGATGGTCCTCATCCTGGAACTAGTAAAATACTTTGCCTTGAAGATGGCATGTAGACTAGTCATCAACCTGAAGACAGGTTCCATTACTTGCTACCTTCAAGACCAGGTTTTTCCATCACTGCTGGTCCACGAGCCAACGTCACGATCAAGTCAACATCCTACGTATCTAGTCTAATGTAAGTCAACCTTAGGAGGAATTTCCTCCCAGCAGGAGATCTACCTAAGGCCCATCATCTCCATAGAAGACGTCCACCACAACCTCCACTATTTCCAACATCAAGCTCTGTGGCCACCACGTTGGTCGTCACACGCACTTCAGAACAAGACTCACTATTGATTTGACCATCAGCAGGTCCACGACTAACCCCGGCAGGTGAGAACTTGCTCCAGTGAGTTGATCACACTTTTACTTCAACTAACTTTATTTATAACAAAACAAAAACAGAGAACACTACGGTGACGCCCTCAAAGAAAGATCCGACCATCAAAACCTACCCTGACACTGGTGAGAACCGGACCGGCACTGCTATATCTAGCTCTCTCCTCCGGGCTACTGCTCCTCCCTTAACTTCTCATCTCCTCGTGGAACACAGCCAAAAACTTACGAGAGCTCCACCATCCCTCACGGTGACCTTTTTGATGTGTCAATCATCTGAAATCTCTGAATTTCTACCTGCGAATATGATTTTTTTTTTCTGCTGGAGGGGAAATAAAGTTTTTACAAAACGATTAATACTCCAGTCACAGCTAAAGCTGCTTTCAAGGTTTTTTTTTTTGTTTTTTTTTGGTATAGAGACCACTTTCCATGAATTTCATAATCACATGACCTAAAGGCTGAGCTTTAACCGTAGGACGGGTATTGAAATTCCCACAATTCATTGCTTTCTGGTAAGAAGAGATCTGCAGCTCTAGATGTAACTTGAGGAGAGGCCCAAAAAAAAAAAAAAAAAAGTAGAAGATAATAAGTGGAGATTTTGGACTGTGTTGTCCTGCGCTCCCCCCCCCCTCAAATCAATCGACGCTGAGAGTATACGCGCTCACATGTTGGGCTTCGTATCCAGGTGCAAAGTATCATGGGAGAGGACTATTTTCCCAATGACAGATTGCACTGCCCATTCCGGACCAGTAGGTGGCAGCAGACATATGAGAAGCATTGGATCCTAAGGGCAGATAGGAGGCTTTTTGAATGCAGCTTTGGATGTGATCGGAGTATAATGTAACTCAGACAGTGATGACCGTTTATGTTCATCTGAATGTACTACTAAGAGCATAGGGGAGTGTTTGAATGCAGCTTTGGATGTGAGTGGAGTAAAGTTTACCTATTGTGCTCTAATCCGTAGCTAAAGTATAGGTCTGGGAATGTAGTATTTAGGGTCTCGGGGTAATCATAGCCCCGGCGGGTGTCCTGTGTACATTGGCTGGGGCAATAATCTTCGTATTAGGCGACTACCTGCGGACTATAGGGCTCCATTGTCAGGAACCGGTTCCTCCAGTCCTCCAGCCTCAGCGCTGTTTATTTTTGCTCGCAGGTTCACAAGTTTCCACAGCTCTGAGGATAACGTCAGCGTCTACTGTACGAGGCCCCGGGTGGGAGAGCTCATTTCTCTGTGTTAAAGGGATTTTATATTATTATTATTACTATTATGGGATGGCTGTAGGGTTCCTCTTTAAGCCGCCATCTGCTGCCCGAGTGTGTTTGGAGCATAAGAATTATACATTTCCCATTTATGATACTTTGGAGGACCCAAGCTATAGAGGATTTCAATAGACAACATGTAATACCTCAGTTATCCTGCGGGGGAGCTGTAGGGAAACTAAAAACTTGCTTATAAGGTCTTCTGAAGAATATAATTGGTAACTATTGGTCCCAGCATGAAAAACTCAACATAATCATCTTCTTTTCATGGGTTTCTTGTTCTATATCCGCAGTAGACTTCCCCTTTAAGCCGTTCTAGCAGTTTGAACTGAAAGAAATAAAATCACCATTGCAAAAACTGCAGTATTTTACCCTTTATATTTAAGAAGAAATCATTGAGATTCACCAAATACTTTCGTAGGAATGGAGTCACCTACTCCAGTCACATCCAAAGCTGCATTCCGTAATTTTCGACTGGTTTTCCATAGTCATAATAGGGAGAGCAGAGAGTCACACGGAGCTCCAACGTTCTGCCGTGAGGTCTGATACAGTTACTTTGGGACAGCCAGCGGGGTTTTTTTGAATGCAGCTTTGGCTGTGACTGGAGTAGAAGTAATAACATAGGGTTTATTTATCCTTTTATGCAGATTTTGTTGACGTTCTAATTAGCGATTGGCTGTGGAGACTTTATAGTCGGATGATTCATCTATAAGTACAGGTTTAAAGGTGAAGTTATTAAGTGTTGCTTTAATTATACATTATTACGGCGCCAATTTTTATTGGCGCTAAAAACGCGCCCCCAAGCTGCGGAATAACCATTGCAACCACTAGTAGGAATCATGGTAGCCATAACAATGGCGAATATTTTAATATTGGAAAGGTGTCCCGTCCCTTTAAGAGCCCTGAATCCGAGTCGTGAGGGAGACTTAACAATGAGTCACCTGTGAAAACATCTTTTGTCTCTCTCAGATTCCTGTAACGTCTCGCTGCTTGTCCCCGGCGGGTGATCCAGCTGCGCCATTGTTCACTTTCTCCCTTCACCTTGTTATATAGCAGGAGGGGCGGTGCTGAACAAACATCGGGCGCGCCTATGACCCTGCGCCAACCTGACAGCCAATCACACGGCACCACATTTATTGCTATATGACCATAATCTACTTTTATCAGATTTACTTAAAAATCCCTTTAAGAATGACACCTTTAAGTAAAATCATTATACTCTAGTTACATCTAAAGCAGCATTCAAGACTTCTGGAATAGTAGAGGAATCCGTATTTTACAATGGTGTAATGGTTCGGTTCGCTCCGGGAATGATCATGGGAAACTGTAAGAAGTTTCGAAAGCAGCTTTGGATGTGATTGGAGTAGTAGAGTACACAATGAACACAAGAGGCGGCGTCTTGAGGTTTACATCTTTTTTATATATCGGTAAAACTGTCTGAACGGAGCAGGTGAAGCGGTGATACACAGATGCTGAGCGAGAAAAAAATGCTTAAAATTACAAAAAAAAAGGCGTAAAAACAACAGAAATCTGTCCTCCGGGTGGTGGCGAGGGTCCTCCAAGACTAAGGGTGGTCATAGGTTGTAGGCCTGACCACCTCCCACACACTGATCGCTTGGCCAGCTTCTACTAGACACAAAATATTAAGAAGATCGGCCATTTTGAACTCCTGACCCTTCTCCTTCCTACCACTGGAGGAGAGTCAGCTGGTCCCGACGTCATTTTGAACTCCCGACCCTTCTCCTTCCTACATCTAGAGGAGAGTCAGCTGGTCCCGACGCCATTTTGAACTCCCGATCCTTCTCCTTCCTACAACTGGAGGAGAGTCACCTGGTCCCGACGCCATTTTGAACTCCCGATTCTTATCCTTCCTACCACTAGAGGAGAGTCAGCTGGTCCCGACGTCGTTTTGAACTCCCGACCCTTCTCCTTCCTACAACTGGAGGCGAGTCACCTGGTCCCAACGCCATTTTGAACTCCCGATTCTTATCCTTCCTACCACTAGAGGAGAGTCACCTGGTCCCGACGCCATTTTGAACTCCCGACCCTTCTCCTTCCTACAACTAGAGGAGAGTCAGCTGGTCCCGACGCCATTTTGAACTCCCGATCCTTCTCCTTCCTACCACTGGAGGAGAGTCAGCTGGTCCCGACGTCGTTTTGAACTCCCGACCCTTCTCCTTCCTACAACTGGAGGCGAGTCACCTGGTCCCGACGCCATTTTGAACTCCCGATTCTTATCCTTCCTACCACTAGAGGAGAATCAGCTGGTCGCGACGCCATTTTGAACTCCCAAAACTTTTCCGTTCTACCACTGGAGGAGGGTCAGCTGGTCCTGACTAATCTAAGGTCTATGACTAGCCCATGGCAGGTGAGTTCTGCTACACGACCCAAGCGCGTGTTCAGTGATCTAAAGATGCCCATCCATACACGGCCACAAGCCAGGGCCAAACATACCTTAGATACATAGAATCACCGAGAAGGTTCCATCTCAAGGTGGAACCAACTTACTTCACATAGACCATGAAGTCTTTCTGTACTACAAGGTGATGGACAACTGTCCCTTGAGCAAGCTATGGGCCGGCTTGAGGGAATATGGGCCGGCTTGAGGGGATATGGGCCGGCTTAAGGGGATATGGGCCAGCTTGAGGAGCCTAGGTCTTTTTGATGCTCGTTAAGCACCTTTTCTGCCTAGTTGGAGGCCACCAAGGTATCTTCTTGTCTATCAGTGGCCCTATTGATGGAGTAATGGGTGGCTTCCACCTCAACTTCCTCTCTTAAATTAATTAAAAAATTCCATACTTTTATGGATCATGAAAGCCCCTGGTGGTCCTTTATTTCTATCTCCATGTCCCATGTAGCAGATCAGGGTGGTGTGAACCTCAGCTTAGTATCCTGTGATCTGTTTTTGTACCTTTGGATGGTTTTAATTTGGTTCTACCCATCCAATTCGAACACCACCAGGGGACACACTGCAGTTCCAGGGTCCTACATCGTGAGACACATGAAGACCCTTAGTGAGTAGATTTTAAAAAACAAAAACTTTGCATAATACAATTCAACACGATTCCTACTTGGGTTACAACAGTTCACGAGGGAAATCCAGAGTCAAGTGCTGCTCAATCTCATGGACGTTCAAAAAAACTTTCTTCACAACGTCTTTCCAGTCAACATCTCCAAGAAAATTGAGAGAGATTATTCAACCTGGACCAAGTTTCTAGAAGGTCCAATAAAATTGTTCCACAAACTCTTTTCTATGGGTCATCATTCTCATGGCAGGTCATTTGTAAACATACTAATACTTTATATCTAGAGCCCAGCTCCGAAACTTTTTGGGAGAAGCACATTCATAGTTCAGTCCGTGGTTCCATGAACTTTTACCATTCCTTTAACTACGACAGTCCACACATAGAAAAACGTACTAGTACTGGAGAAGAGGATCAGAAGAAGATACCACGAGTGGTAAAGAGTTGACTAGTAGGTCGTAGCGTTGACTTGGGTAGGTGATGATGTGCTCAGTGTTGGGTGCGTCATGGTTGTGTCTTGGGATAGGGCAAAGTGGGATAAAAAAAAAATTAGGGGCTCAGTCATTTCATTTATGAAAGTAGAAGGTGCTCGTCTTGGTCAACCAACAACTTGGTCTTTGGCCATAAATGATGAGGAATTAAGTGACCAAAAAAAGGTTAACAATGTATGACTTATGGGTTGTCGTTATTTCCAAAAACTAGAGGTGTAAAATGGGAAATCCCAATAAAGTCCTGAGCTTCCCAGTCCATTCTAGTCCGATGAGCCAACTTTCCGACGCAACAGCCCAAGAGGTTTGTTAAAAGGCATCATTTAGGCAGTAAGCGGGATTGTGGGTAATGCAGGGAGGTGTCCCTTTAGTTTGTTAATGGAGGTACCAAAAGAAGCCTCCGGTATAAGCATCATTCTACTCCAGGGGGTTGTGGTCTTCTCACAGGGAATGGTGAGCCTTCGATGTCCTGGGATTGACAAAATCCGTCTTCTTATACATTGCCTGCCGAGATAAAATTACAAAATTTGTTATGTTTTTGGAACCAGTTCTAGTTGGTTGGATGAGTAGTAATCTCAATGGTCTTACCTTCTTGTAGGCACTGTGCAGATCCTGGTGGTACCACATGTTGTAGAGCACAAGGGATGCAGCTTTTCCAGTCTTGGTGAGCATAGAGCTAAAGGTGGAAACAAAGGGAAAAATGAATTATTAAGCTCCTGGAGAAGACAAGAGGAATCCGAAGTGGATCAAGTTTTTGTTTGAAGCGTGGTTGTGGTCCTTCAAATAGGTCTTCATACTAAAAAGATGTCTGGGACCTCACAGGACAAGTTCTTCACCTTCTGTTGAAGAACCTGTGAAAAGTTTCCACCACCTAACAAGAAACCACCAAACTATTCTAGAACCCAACTGGACCAAAGAAGGCGCCAAACCTAGAGTGTCCCCGACTCACCTGTCACTATTGCTGATATCTACCAGCTTCCTGATGCCCCCATGTTGCAGCAGCATCTTTGCGTTGGCAGAGCTATTGCAGATCAGGTTGTTGAGTATGTAACAGATTGAGGCAGAAGTCTCCATCGCGATGTTGGAGTCTGGGACATGGTCTGGCAGCGCTCTCACCAGGTCGGCCATCAGTTCCTTGGCTGAAAAATGGGAGAATGGGAACGAATCAATGGAGAGAAAGTCCAAAACTGGTCAAGGTCCACCACTGACCTCATATCTATGGAGTTGGTCTTTCATTGAGACAAAGAAATATGGAATTGGGTGGGTTTTTCCTGAGGTAAGTGCACTTGAAGGTACTAACCAATCTCATTCTGCATGGAGGAATTACGAGACAGGTTCCTCAGGAGGGAGACCGACGTTCTCTTCACCCCAGGGTCGTTTACAAACAACATATTCCGGATGTGTTGAAGGCCGTTTTCCTTTTGGACGATGGTCTGTGCCACGGAGTATGGGATCTGTACAAAACAATATCACCAAGATTAGAACCTCAACCAACCAATGCAAAAAAAAATTGGACTTGTGGTGGACATGTTTCGGTGGTTTTTACTCGTCTTAATGCTTGGCAATTCTTTTCGAGGCTTGGTTGGGCGACATTGGGCAGAAGGACTTGTAGTCATTTACTGCAGAAGAAGTCTGGAGTACAACCAACATCCAGGGTCTACTTACCTGCCAAGATCTCAGTTTTTTTGACATGGGTTATTTGGACCAACCAGAGAAAATTATTTAGGGGGTCTTCCATCAACTAGGAAACAGACCCCAGTAGCTTTCAAACTGGGTTGTCTTCTCCAGGAACGTTAGTGGTGGACCATTGGGACTGGAGGAACCTCCGATGCTTGTGGTCTAGTTCAACATGGTTAACAACCTGCAAAACCGCAAGTGGATCGGGCCAACATCTCGGGTGTACTTACCTGCCAAGATCTCTGGTTGGCATTATTTTTTTGACTAGGGTTGATTGGGCCAACCAGACAAAATTATTTTGGGGGTCAAGCTTCCATCAACTAGGAAACAGATCAAAATGGGTTGTCTTCTCCAGGAACGCTAGTGGTGGAGCATTGGAGTCGATCTGGCCTGATATGTCATGAGTGGGAGTGGTTATGATTCTCATGGGCGTGAACAAAGATAAGTGGGGGAGGGACCTAACCATTTATCACCTACATCTCAGCAGTTGCTAGTGATGATTGGGATAGACTTTACATTCTGGATGGGTGCAGCCTCGGGCCTTTGTTGAGTTGTTGATGGGGCGGAAACAAAAATAAACTTTCCCTGGTTTTGTTATGTTTTTATTGTTTCTTTAGTTTTCTTTCCCACAAATTTGTGTCACTGAGAAAGAATTTATAACAGCTGGAATGCAGGGGCTGAAAAAACACAAACACAGGACCTCCCTGTACCAGACAGTACCACCCCGGGTGCACCCCCGCCTGGTATTTAGCATAAAGCAACATCTCAATGTCAGAGGCAAGAGGTCAGACTCCGAGTGACAGGAGATAAATACCACTCCCCCCTTCCGAAAAACAAAACCGGGACAACATACCGGCTGTACATATATCATTATATACAGGAGATCCCCAGGTTATACCAGCTGTACATATATCATTATATACAGGAGATCCCCAGGTTATACCGGCTGTACATATATCATTATATACAGGAGATCCCCAGGTTATACCGGCTGTACATATATCATTATATACAGGAGATCCCCAGGTTATACCGGCTGTACATATATCATTATATACAGGAGATCCCCAGGTTATACCGGCTGTACATATATCATTATATACAGGAGATCCCCAGGTTATACCGGCTGTACATATATCATTATATACAGGAGATCCCCTGGTTATACCAGCTGTATATATATCATTATATACAGGAGATCCCCAGGTTATAGCGGCTGTACATATATCATTATATACAGGAGATTCCCAGGTTATACCTGCTGTACATATATAATTATATACAGGAGATCCCCAGGTTATACCAGCTGTACATATATCATAATATACAGGAGATCCCCAGGTTATACCGGCTGTACATATATCATTATATACAGGAGACCCCCAGGTTATACCGGCTGTACATATATCATTATATACAGGAGATCCCCAGGTTATACCGGCTGTACATATATCATTATATACAGGAGATCCCCAGGTTATACCGGCTGTACATATATCATTATATACAGGAGATCCCCGGGTTATACCAGCTGTACATATATCATTATATACAGGAGATCCCCGGGTTATACCAGCTGTACATATATCATTATATACAGGAGATCCCCAGGTTATACCGGCTGTACATATACCATTATATACAGGAGATCCCCAGGTTATACCGGCTGTACATATATCATTATATACAGGAGATCCCCAGGTTATACCGGCTGTACATATATCATTATATACAGGAGATCCCCAGGTTATACCGGCTGTACATATATCATTATATACAGGAGATCCCCAGGTTATACCGGCTGTACATATATCATTATATACAGGAGATCCCCAGGTTATACCGGCTGTACATATATCATTACATACAGGAGATCCCCAGGTTATACCGGCTGTACATATATCATTACATACAGGAGATCCCCAGGTTATACCGGCTGTACATATATCATTACATACAGGAGATCCACAGGTTATACCGGCTGTACATATATCATTACATACAGGAGATCCCCAGGTTATACCGGCTGTACATATATCATTACATACAGGAGATCCCCAGGTTATACCGGCTGTACATATATCATTATATACAGGAGATCCCCAGGTTATACCGGCTGTACATATATCATTATATACAGGAGATCCCCAGGTTATACCGGCTGTACATATATCATTATATACAGGAGATCCCCAGGTTATACCGGCTGTACATATATCATTATATACAGGAGATCCCCAGGTTATACCGGCTGTACATATATCATTATATACAGGAGATCCCCAGGTTATACCGGCTGTACATATATCATTATATACAGGAGATCCCCAGATTATACCAGCTGTACATATATCATTATATACAGGAGATCCCCAGGTTATAGCGGCTGTACATATATCATTATATACAGGAGATCCCCAGGTTATAGCGGCTGTACATATATCATTATATACAGGAGATCCCCAGGTTATACCGGCTGTACATATATCATTATATACAGGAGATCCCCAGGTTATACCGGCTGTACATATATCATTATATACAGGAGATCCCCAGATTATACCGGCTGTACATATATCATTATATACAGGAGATCCCCGGGTTATACCGGCTGTACATATATCATTATATACAGGAGATCCCCAGGTTATAGCGGCTGTACATATATCATTATATACAGGAGATCCCCAGGTTATACCGGCTGTACATATATCATTATATACAGGAGATCCCCAGGTTATAGCGGCTGTACATATATCATTATATACAGGAGATCCCCAGGTTATAGCGGCTGTACATATATCATTATATACAGGAGATCCCCAGGTTATACCGGCTGTACATATATCATTATATACAGGAGATCCCCAGGTTATACCGGCTGTACATATATCATTATATACAGGAGACCCCCAGGTTATAGCGGCTGTACATATATCATTATATACAGGAGATCCCCAGGTTATAGCGGCTGTACATATATCATTATATACAGGAGATCCCCAGGTTATACCAGCTGTACATATATCATTATATACAGGAGATCCCCAGGTTATACCGGCTGTACATATATCATTATATACAGGAGATCCCCAGGTTATACCGGCTGTACATATATCATTATATACAGGAGATCCCCAGGTTATACCGGCTGTACACATATCATTATATACAGGAGATCCCCAGGTTATACCGGCTGTACATATATCATTATATACAGGAGATCCCCAGGTTATACCGGCTGTACATATATCATTATATACAGGAGATCCCCAGGTTATACCGGCTGTACATATATCATTATATACAGGAGATCTCCAGGTTATACCAGCTGTACATATATCATTATATACAGGAGATCCCCAGGTTATACCGGCTGTACATATATCATTATATACAGGAGACCCCCAGGTTATACCGGCTGTACATATATCACTATATGCAGGAGATCCCCAGGTTATACCGGCTGTACATATATCATTATATACAGGAGATCCCCAGGTTATACCGGCTGTACATATATCATTATATACAGGAGATCTCCAGGTTATACCAGCTGTACATATATCATTATATACAGGAGATCCCCAGGTTATACCGGCTGTACATATATCATTATATACAGGAGATCCCCAGGTTATAGCGGCTGTACATATATCATTATATACAGGAGATCCCCAGGTTATAGCGGCTGTACATATATCATTATATACAGGAGATCCCCAGGTTATACCGGCTGTACATATGTCATTATATACAGGAGATCCCCAGGTTATACCGGCTGTACATATATCATTATATACAGGAGATCCCCAGGTTATACCGGCTGTACATATATCATTATATACAGGAGATCCCCAGGTTATACCGGCTGTACATATATCATTATATACAGGAGAGCCCCAGGTTATACCGGCTGTACATATATCATTATATACAGGAGACCCCCAGGTTATACCGGCTGTACATATATCACTATATGCAGGAGATCCCCAGGTTATACAGGCTGTACATATATCATTATATGCAGGAGATCCCCAGGTTATACCGGCTGTACATATATCATTATATACAGGAGATCCCCAGGTTATACCGGCTGTACATATATCATTATATACAGGAGATCCCCAGGTTATACCGGCTGTACATATATCATTATATACAGGAGACCCCCAGGTTATACCGGCTGTACATATATCATTATATACAGGAGATCCCCAGGTTATACCGGCTGTACATATATCATTATATACAGGAGATCCCCAGGTTATACCGGCTGTACATATATCATTATATACAGGAGATGCCCAGGTTATACCGGCTGTACATATATCATTATATACAGGAGATCCCCAGGTTATACCAGCTGTACATATATCACTATATACAGGAGATCCCCAGGTTATACCGGCTGTACATATATCACTATATACAGGAGATCCCCAGGTTATACCGGCTGTACATATATCATTATATACGGGAGATCCCCAGGTTATACCAGCTGTACATATATCATTATATACAGGAGATCCCCAGGTTATATCGGACGTACATATATAATTATATACAGGAGATCCCCAGGTTATTCCGGCTGTACATATATCATTATATACAGGAGATCCCCAGGTTATACCGGCTGTACATATATCATTATATACAGGAGATCCCCAGGTTATACCGGCTGTACATATATCATTATATACAGGAGATCCCCAGGTTATACCGGCTGTACATGTATCACTATATACAGGAGATCCCCAGGTTATACCGGCTGTACATATATCATTATATACAGGAGATCCCCAGGTTATACCGGCTGTACATATATCATTATATACAGGAGATCCCAGGTTATACCAGCTGTACATATATCATCATATATAGGAGATCCCCAGGTTATACCGGCTGTACATATATCATTATATACAGGAGATCCCCTGGTTATACCAGCTGTACATATATCATTATATACAGGAGATCCCCAGGTTATACCGGCTGTGCAAATATCATTATATACAGGAGATCCCCAGGTTATACCGGCTGTACATATATCATTATATACAGGAGATCCCCAGGTTATACCGGCTGTACATATATCATTATATACAGGAGATCCCCAGGTTATACCGGCTGTACATATATCATTATATACAGGAGATCCCCAGGTTATACCGGCTGTACATATATCATTATATACCGGAGATCCCCAGGTTATACCAGCTGTACATATATCACTATATACAGGAGATCCCCAGGTTATACCAGCTGTACATATATCATTATATACAGGAGATCCCCAGGTTATACCAGCTGTACATATATCATTATATACAGGAGATCCCCAGGTTATACCGGCTGTACATATATCATTATATACAGGAGATCCCCAGGTTATACCGGCTGTACATATATCATTGTATACAGGAGATCCCCAGGTTATACCGGCTGTACATATATCATTATATACAGGAGAGCCCCAGGTTATACCAGCTGTACATATATCATTATATACAGGAGATCCCCAGGTTATACCGGCTGTACATATATCATTATATACAGGAGATCCCCAGGTTATACCGGCTGTACATATATCATTATATACAGGAGATCCCCAGGTTATACCGGCTGTACATATATCATTATATACAGGAGATTCCCAGGTTATACCAGCTGTACATATATCATTATATACAGGAGATCCCCAGGTTATAGCGGCTGTACATATATCACTATATACAGGAGACCCCCAGGTTATACCGGCTGTACATATATCCTTATATACAGGAGATCCCCAGGTTATACCGGCTGTACATATATCATTATATACAGGAGATCCCCAGGTTATACCGGCTGTACATATATCTTTATATACAGGAGATCCCCGGGTTATACCGGCTGTACATATATCATTATATACAGGAGATCCCCAGGTTATACCGGCTGTACATATATCATTATATACAGGAGATCCCCGGGTTATACCGGCTGTACATATATCATTATATACAGGAGATCCCCAGGTTATACCGGCTGTACATATATCATTATATACAGGAGATCCCCGGGTTATACCAGCTGTACATATATCATTATATACAGGAGATCCCCAGGTTATACCGGCTGTACATATATCATTATATACAGGAGATCCCCAGGTTATACCGGCTGTACATATATCATTGTATACAGGAGATCCCCAGGTTATACCGGCTGTACATATATCATTATATACAGGAGATCCTCAGGTTATACCGGCTGTACATATATCATTATATACAGGAGACCCCCAGGTTATACCGGCTGTACATATATCATTATATACAGGGGATCCCCAGGTTATACCGGCTGTACATATATCATTATATACAGGAGATCACCAGGTTATACCGGCTGTACATATATCATTATATACAGGAGATCCCCAGGTTATACCAGCTGTACATATATCATTATATACAGGAGATCACCAGGTTATACCAGCTGTACATATATCATTATATACAGGAGATCCCCAGGTTATACCAGCTGTACATATATCACTATATACAG